>NW_023503167.1:0-93126 GCF_014466165.1 Pleurotus ostreatus
TCGATGAAAGAGCCAGCTGCCCTGTGCGGCCTCTCGCCCTCCACATCTCCTCCTTCATAGGTTGATGGCCATTCTGCCGACTGGGCAGGCGTCAATTCCACGATTGCTGGCCGCAAACCCTGGTTGTAGAAGCTCTTCATCTCGTCCTGAGTGAGCTGAGGACTGCGGTTCGCTCGATAAAGACCAGGGATTAGTGCCCGAACGGAGCCGCGTGTACCCCATTTCCAACACAAATATTTGGGACCTTGTGGATGGCGAGGGTCTCCAAGGTCTACATATGGATAGTAGTCAACATAATGCCGAATTTAGGAAGTAAAATTTACTAGCATCGCCGATTTGAAACGGGTGGTTGATGTGGATATCCGTCGTGAGTGTATCCGTCAACTTTGGCACTGGAAACACTGAAAGTTCCGTCTTCACCAGGATATCGATCGGGCGAATCCCTAGCAGGGAAATCATATGTCCGCCGCCTCGCTTCCACCTCTTCCTCATCCTGGAGGGCGTCTAGCAACGGATTTAACCTGATTTCCTCCCCTTCATCAACCCCATTGAGGGACGTATCTAACGAACGCTGCATCGTCGCTGTTCATAAGTTCCTGGGCACGTTGACAGAATTGGGCAACGGATAAGTCCATGGCACGGAGTTTGTGATGTAGCGTAAAGCACGTATGGGAGAGGGAGTATTTTCTGAAGACAAGGACGTCTAATTGGTAGGGTCAGGGCCAGGGGGACGTCATTTTAAACCAAACCAAAGGGAAGCCTGTCATAGCCTCGTGCATTCTGAATGTCAGTTCCAGCTGGCGCCTTGTAATGTGCGGTGTCACATTTCCTTCTGGAACGAAAGTCCATTATGCTATATTGGCGATATAGTTTGTACTATGCCCCGCCTCGTGAATAACATCCTTCAAATCGCCTCTGTTGGTAGCGGAATATATTTTTACCAGTATGATCACAGTGACAGCCTTCGGGTCGCGGAAATAGAAATTTCAATGTTAATTCACCTGATGAACGACGGAATGCAGGAATCAAAGGTATTTCAACGAGGTACCGTACGCCTAGTTTCTACACCAAAGTACACTCTTGTCTACAGAAATCTCCATGCCTAGTCTCTCTCTTCACGGTGCATTCGCCAGCTTCTTCGTCGTCGATGACTGCAAAGTCGACGGACCTTGGCGTTTCAAGGGCTTTCAACGTTTAACAGGAATGACGTCCCTCTCCCCGGAAGATCCGCCGTTAGGATGGAGTGCAAGAGAAATCGAGCTCATCAGGGCCTATCTTACGGAATACTCAATGCAAGAAGAGAAGTATCGCATGTCCTTTACAAGAAAGAAGCTAATCAGCTCTGCGAACGGACGTCAACTTTGGGGCCGCTTAATTCAACAGATATCAGACAAGATTGGCCTTCCCGCTCTGATCTCTCAGTCGATGGAGGAGGGTGGCGTCAATCCTTTCATGGTTCAGTCGCAGACGGGAACTTGGCCGCAGGCAAAGCAGTGCGTCAGTCGATTCTCAGATTATGTCGGTCAGAAGCTTCTGGGGGATGAAGCGGTTCCAATGGGTCTAATGATGAGGGGCGATCTCTTCGCCCCCATCTCTGCGATAATCCAGGTGCACTGGGGCAGTCTTTCTCGGAAAAATCTTCGTTTCTCTGCGCAAATTCAGAAGATGGAGGCCGATGCCACCAAGGCTCTTTTAGGTTAGTCGTTGATTGTCTGTCTTGGAGTCTCTCTAACTAACGAATATCTAGTGGCACAGGGTGGGAATGCCACGAAACAGGAGGTGCGGGTGGCCATCACGAAGATAAACCGGTGGAAGGTAGTCGCCATCGCGCAACATGCAAAGCCGCAGATAGTGGAAAGACTGCTCCGCACAGGCGAGCAACTCAAGTCCATAATCGACAGCCTTGTCATTCAACGAGAGCAAACACGAGTTACGAGCAAGGGTGAGTACAACGCAAGCATCACAAATGCTGCACTTGACACCCCCGCCACTTTGACAGGAAAAGGCAGGCTATCGCACGCCAGTTCAGACCTCTCCACGCCGGAAGACATAGAAGAGATCCTGTTGTATTATCATGACCTCTTCTCCGCTTCATCTGAGGAAGCTACTGATTCAGTGCTCGAACCCGATGTGAGCGAAGGCGGGTTTTGGCGGTCAGAAGGCCAGGACTCAGTTGGAGTGGAGTTCGAGATGACTTTAGACGACAAGGTCCTGAACGATCGGCTTGGCTTTCACGACAACCTGCCTTCTCCTTTCAACAAAACCCGGGACAGGATGGGAGGGAATTTGTGGGATGGTGCTAAGCTCGCTGAAGAAGACAATGAGCCCTTCTCTTTACGGCCACATCAAACTATGGGTGTACATGCCCTTCTCAGGAGCGCGCTGTCGTCATCTTCATCAGACCAATGTCCTGGAGTGCTGATCGCTGATGAAATGGGGTTAGGAAAGACATTCCAGAGCGCCGCACTGATAGGCTTCTTTGTAGATATTTCGTTCAGACACGAACGAGGCGTCGATTTCCCCAAGATTCTTCGTAAGTTCCAATCCATCCCACTCGGCACTGCTATGACTCAGATCCACAAATATTAGAGGAAACTCCGTATCTCGGTAGCCACCGCCTGGATAAAGCGCTCCCTAATCTCCCTTACCTCTTTATCGTGCCGCCCACTCTCCTTGATCAATGGGTGGGGGAACTGAAAACTTGCTTCAAGAAGGGGTCTGTCGACCTGTTCGTCTATCAGGCTCAATCTAGGAAAGCATTTTGGTTGGAGAAGGGGGGTTTCTTCAAGAGCCTACAACCGATGAATCGAAGACTCATTGTTACCTCTCACTCCGTTAGTACCATTTTTCACCAAATGCGAGTGATTCTGACCGGCGATCTTGTCAGGCCCTACAAGCAGACTTCGCGCTTATCTATACTTATCAACCACCGACGACAACACTTTTAAAGCCGTGGGTTGATGCGAAACGGAAGCCATTAGGGAACTCTGTCGACAAGACGCTTTTTGATCTGAAATACCTCGTCGTCACAATTGACGAAGCTCACACATATCGGAACCCAGGGGTCAAACAATGTGCCGCCACCACAATTCTCAGCTGTTCCTCATTGAGGCTCGCAATGACTGGCACTCCTCTGCAAACATCGACGAGGGTACGTGCTATTGGGCTGCGCCAGACATTGGAGGCTGACTTCTCTCCAAACTAGGACTTGTCTGCAATGGGGCGGCTCATCAACGTCCCATGGTTCGCAACTGATGAAGCGTACCAGCAAGAACGTGATGATATGAAGACGATCAGACGACTATCTGCCACGAAAAACAGACCTGCGGACCAGGACGGTCTCCAGGAGGCGAGGGTTCAAATTTCAACTCGCATCAAGAATAGATTCAAAGGGAGGATCCTTTGTCGCTCTCCAGGAACAATCGGCCAAGACGGAAAGCCGCTTGTGAACCTACCTCAAAAGCGCCGTATTACCCTTGAGATCGAACCCACCCCCCGAGAGAAGGTGATCTTTGAGAAGAATGCCAATACGACAAGGGCAGAGTACGTGTCATAGCCTATTGATATGTGAGTCTGCGTTGGCACTTATACTGCATGACCAGCTTCTCTGGCAGTGACGCTCAGCTCCTGGTCATGAATCGAGGCTTCTATGTTCCCCACCGACTATGCATTGCCTACCCGCGAATCGGGAAAGAAGAAGAAGATGCCAACGGGAAGTCTCTTCCGTTTTTTGACCCCATCCCGCACTTTAATTCCCTCGAAGAATGGCAACCGATGAAGTCGACGAAGATACAGTCTGCCGTCGATCTTTGCGTTCACTTCCTTGCCAGTGACGAGGCTGGAATGCCTTATGTGTTAGATGGAGTCCTCGTGTTGCCGCCCATGCCGGACGAAGCAACGCCTTCTCGACAGAACAAGATTCTAATTTATCAAGAATACCCTTCCCTTGGACCGCTACTCAGAAATGTACGTTTCCCTTGCTTTAGATCCAATTGATTCTCATGGCCCATCGACATGTAGATTCTCACGTTACATGGAATACAACCGCTATGGATAGATGGGGGAATGAACACGAGGGCTCGTAGCAAGATTGTGAAAAAGTTCCATGCCAGCGACGAGTTCCGTGTCCTCATCATTTCATCGGTTGGATCAACCGGGTTGAATCTCGCCATTGCTAACATTGTGGTCTTTGTGGTATGGATCTACCTCAATTTTAGATGCCTTTTAATTGTTGTACTAGGACCAACCGTGGAGTGCTCTCGAACAACACCAAATCGAGAATCGATGCTATCGACAACCGCAAAAGAAGGACGTCTTGTGCTTCATGCTACTCATACGTGGTACTGCAGATATCATCCTCGCAAGTCACGCTCTCGGAAAACGGGACCTCTCTGAGTCCTTCCTCCCTGGCGGCCCAGATCCCTGTCAGGAGAACTGGGAAGGAACCAATTACATCCAAGGTATTTTGACCCAAAAATCACTTGCGCTCGATGCTGGCGAGGAAATGGAGATCGATGGTGAAGATATTTCGGGTACAGGAAAGACGCCGTCAAGGCGTAAGTCCAAACCAAAGACGGAAAAACCCGTTACTTTGTCTGCGCCTGTCACCTCCACTGGTGAGTATCCGTCGAGGACGGCGACATTGCTTCTCAATGCCTCCACAGCTTTAGAACACATGGACGATGCTATCACGATTGATGTTGAGGAGAAACAAGTTGATGAAAATCGTTCGGGAACAGGAAAGACGTCAAGGCGTAAGTCTAAGTCCAAGAAGGAAAAGCCCGTTACTTTGTCTGCGCCTGTCACCTCCACCGGTGAGTATACACTAAATTCTGCGACATTCTTTTTGAAGGCTCCCATAGCTCTAGAAAACACGGACGATGCTACACTTCCGTACGCATCTGAATTAGGTATCGTGTAATGTGTAATTGTCTGGAAAGTTTACCTCACGACCTCACTTTCAGAGGACGATATCCCTCGTCCCAGCGACGTCAAAGGCAAAAAGGGCAAGCAGAGTTTCCCCGGAGAGAGTAGCAAGAGTACGTTGAGTGCAGGCTGATCAATTTACAGCTGACAAGCCCTGAATCTAATAGACAGTGCTCAACGACTTAGGACGACCGATGTTGATTCCGATACGCCAATGGATACATCAATATCATCCGCCAAACCCAGAAAACATACTAAGACGTTCAGGAAAAGTAAGCAAAGCCGATTAATTTCAGCGCGACGTGACACTCAATATACTGATTAGAAAAACCGATAAGTGCGGAGACTGTCGAAGATTCTGATGGAGAGAATGACAACCGTGATGTCTCCGTTCAATCCAAGCAGACCTTGTCAGACGGCAAGCAAATCTTGGGCACGGTTATTGGCCAAGACGTCGCTGGTACTCACGTTAGCAAGTCTGCGTCCACAAGTGAGTATTATCATTGGGTACCAACGGTGTCAATGATCCAACGCCTACCACAGAGAAACCCTTGACATCCCTAGTCTCTTACAGCTCAGAAGACAGTCAACCCGGTACGTTCTGTCCGATTATCCATTCTTACCACCCGCAGATAATCATGTATCTTCAGACGAGTCCTCTATTCCCGGGATCCCGTCAAATCGTGAGTCATCTATCGGAAACTTTCATGGTCTAATTCATACGCATATCTGAATATTAGCAACAGTCGATGTTGAGGGACTTATTCCTGACCTTCAGCATGTGGACGTCAACAAGGGGAATTCGACAGCGGGGAGCGAGAACGAGAATCAACCGGAGATATTGGTTGGGGATGACCTGTCGAATAATGAGATAACCATCGACTTGGACGAGGACGAGGATATACGTAGCTTTCCCAGTGTCTCAAGGCATCAGAGCGCAGAACCTTCCAATATCCCGTTATTTGTGGACTTGGACTCCGACGATGGTATGACCAGCTTCATCCCTACCGAAGGTGATCTGATTGATAAGCCAGATATGGATGTGGGTGACGAATCAACCTCCAAGAAGCCTACAATCTCTTCGCATCGGCGAAACCGTGACCCATATCCCGACACGCCTCAGAAAAAGCGGGACAAAGATAGCAAGCGTGTCAGGTTCTCGCCGAGGCCTACCTCACCTACGCCTGGAAGTACTCTTGGAAAGACGAAGCTGGGCAGAAAGGCGGAAGGATCTCGTGCTGGGCGACTTGCAAATCTGCAAGCCCTCAGGTCTGGGGCCAATGATCACCTCAATTCTGGGGTAGAGGCAGCGCCACACTCATCACAAGAGACTGTAGACTCAATTGGTCGAGGGATTAACGCTTCACCGCCAATTCCCTCAGAACTGTCGAACGAAGACTCAGATGAGTTTGAACAGCCAAGGCCTCCGTCGTTTCTCCAAAGCCTCACTAGGAACAAAGGTTTGTGTTACTCTAATCTCATGACAATACGGACGGCTCAGTGCACTTTGTTCTACAGCAGTCTTGCATTCACACGCTGAACAGCCGCCACATCGACAACCTACCAGATTCTCTGCTCACAGCACTGACGTCGAGCTCAAAGATCTCCCCGCGCTGACAAAGAAGCCAACAAACCCGTTCAAAGCAAAGAAAAGGCGCTAGTAGTGGTGATATCGTAGTCGTCTCCCCTCCCCTCCCGTCATTAGTTTTACTTTTGTGTACGAAAACGCAGTACTCAATAAGTATTTTCATTATCTCTGAGGTCTCAGCACAATGTGTCAGTCCTGGACGGTCAAGATAGACGTGGACGTACTCACCGTGTATTTGTGTCGTTGGACACGCTGCTTGTATTATTCGTCGCGTAAAACAGCATGCACAAAATGAACATGACACAAATTGTCAGTCCTGGACGGTCAAGATAGACGTGGACGTGCTCACCGTGTATTTGTGTCGTTGAACACGCTGCTTGTATTATTCGTCGCGTAAAACAGCATGCACAAAATGAACATGACACAAATTGTCAGTCCTGGACGGTCAAGATAGACGTGGACGTGCTCACCGTGTATTTGTGTCGTTGGACACGCTGCTTGTATTATTCGTCGCGTAAAACAGCATGCACAAAATGAACATGACACAAATTGTCAGTCCTGGACGGTCAAGATAGACGTGGACGTGCTCACCGTGTATTTGTGTCGTTGAACACGCTGCTTGTATTATTCGTCGCGTAAAACAGCATGCACAAAATGAACATGACACAAATTGTCAGTCCTGGACGGTCAAGATAGACGTGGACGTGCTCACCGTGTATTTGTGTCGTTGAACACGCTGCTTGTATTATTCGTCGCGTAAAACAGCATGCACAAAATGAACATGACACAAATTGTCAGTCCTGGACGGTCAAGATAGACGTGGACGTGCTCACCGTGTATTTGTGTCGTTGAACACGCTGCTTGTATTATTCGTCGCCGTAACACAGCACGCACGAAATGAGTAGGCGTGGACGTACTCACCGTGTATTTGTGTCGTTGGACACGCCTGTGCTTTTATTCGTCGCGTAACGCAGCACGAAATGAGGATGAAACAATATGTCAGTCCTGGACGGTCAATTATGTAGAGCAAGTGAAGAACTTACAGTGATAGAGCTCGTTTATATGAATGAGATCTGCGTCGGGGCTGGCGAGCAGTCGAGGGCGATGGGTGGCCTACATATAACATTGTCAGCATGATTTTTAATTATCTTTGTTAGTACCTTACCTGGGCCAAAACAACATCTACGTAATGGTCGACGTCAGAAGCTACATCGATCGCGAATTTTACAAGCAATTCTGTCGACAAAAAATCGGAAGCTACATAATGCTACTATATATCACTGCGAAAAGGCGTTAGTGATGAATAGAAGGGTATATGTGACATTACTTACCAAACAAAATCCAAGTCGGACGCGGTCAAAGCCAGTCCCCCCCGAAACGTCCTGACTTCTTTTACGTTCCATCGCCGCGAAAATTTGACGTGAATGGTTATGGCGGGGGCGTCGTCGATGTAGCCCCTCACAGTCACGTGTGATTGTGACTCTGAGACGCTGTTATGCGGGGCCCCGCTAAAACAAGTTAGCGCAGAGCGAACGACAAAGAAATTGACTTACACGATGACGAAGTGAGTCAACGACTCGTAGTCGTGTCTCCCGTCTGCCTCGATCGTCGCCTGATTGGCGATCAACGCCGTCATTACTGCTGTTTGGAGTTGTTGTCGTCGTCCTCGGCAACGACGCGAAGCGAGAGTTGTCGAGATAATGTAGAGGGATGGCATTGTTAAGAGTGATAGTCGTTGTGTTGTATGGTGTGGTTGTTGGTAATGAGGTGAGGGCGAAGATGTGTGGTGACGGGTGTAGTGAGAGAGGCGCCGTTCGCCCAAATAGGAAGGGCGGGATTTGTCAGCGCTTTAGGCGCCCAAGACCAGACGACTACGGTTTTTCCATAGTCTAAGCGCCCGTGACGCGTGACTGATTAGTAATCGTGACGAGTGACAATAAAATAATAATTGTGACGACCCAAATTGGTAAATGTGACGCGTGACAAAAATATTACTTGTGACGACCCAAATTGGTAAATGTGACGCGTGACAAAAATGACAATTGCGACGACCCAAATTTGTACATAATGACGTGTGACATAAATTTGTAATCGTGACGCGTGACATACATTTGTAGTTTTCGACCACCGTTTTGTTTGCCCTGTATTCATTTGAGCTTTGTATTTGTGTGTACACACACGCACACACACACACTCACACATGATGGAATATTATGCTGGTTATTAACGATAATGCACACACAAAGAACGTGCCCACATTTGTCCGTCCGGGACGGCAAGTTCAAGTTGTCACATTCTCATCTCTACTTTCAACTAACCCATAAATGATGCTTTCTTCTCAACTCTTTACTTATTTATTACTTTACCTGTCGCCGCTGTGATCACAAGGTATTTTCTAGTAATTCTCAGCAGTCAACTCCACAGCAAGTCAAGTAAGTGAATACACGACAAACACGACGATTTGACGGTGTCGCTTCGCCGACACGCCAAATAATCGTGATTGCGTGTATCCACTTACTTGACTTGCTTGCTGTGGAGTTGACTGTTGACATGCACTGCGTATAGCCGTCCTGGACGGTCAGAAACATACTCTACAGCATATATGCTGAGTTTTTGTTGGTCCATACTTACTCATGATCCACTTGTGGCCGTCCAGGACGGCCACGCAGCGCGTATAGTGCTCACCCGCTATTGACTGATGTCTACCCGCTTTCCCACGAAATTATGACCGCCCCGAAATTGCTTCCGTTTTCCCACGAAACTGTCAGCGCTCCGATGTGCATTCCGCCTTCCCACGCACTGTCCCATTCCACATCCCACGCACTGACCCACTTCGTCTTCCCACGCACTGACCCATTGACTCCGTCTTGTAATAATATACATCGATGGAATCTGTTACAACATTCCCCACACCACCAATGCATCCCACCACACACCAGGTCGTCCAAGACGGCCACACAACTGTTCTATACATCTTATCAATCCCTATTTTCATCTTTGGCATTTTCAGCACCATTTCTCACTCCATCCCTAATGGTTTCCCCATTCCTTGCTCCTAAGCTTCATGCTAGTGCCTTTGCTACTGTTTTCCCTGTCACTAGTCTTCTAGCAGTGTTCTCTCATGTACCCTATTGTGTCCCTAATGTTTTTTCTACCACCATTCCTCTACATTTTCCCCTAGCATCTGTGTGTTATGCATCCCTGCTATTTTCCCTACCACCAATTCCCTACCATCTCTCTCATATGAACCCTGCTACTTCCCTACCATATTCCCTGCCACCAGCTCCGTATCATTTCCCTATCTCTGTATCCCTATCGTCCTCCCTATCACCATTTCCCTACCATCACTTACCCTACCCTAGGGAAAAAATTCCATCCCTAAAAATTCCCTAGGAAATATGAAAAACAATCCCATAACCCTAAGACTTGCAATATACAACAATGTAATATAATGTCCAAGACCAAAACACACCGACAAAAAACAACTTCAACACATGCTACGCAAGATACAACAATGTAATATATACATATCCTAATCTTCCCATCGCGCTAGCTTCATTAACATCCCACTTTGCCCCTCCGCCCACGCTTGGCACCGATCAGCACGAACAATTGCTGCCTCTTGCCTGTCTCGAGCTTTCTTCCCCTCTTTCTGACTTGTCGCAAGTCGCCCAGGTCCACCTTCCCCCCTCTCTTCACCAGCTTTTGCATTTCTGCGGGGAACCACTGTCATCGTGCTACCTGCCTCATCCTCCTCGTCCTCATCATCATCGCCTTCTGCTTCAGTCTCCGACGCATGTCCCTTCAATCCAACCATTGCTCGCAACTCCGCAATCTCCTGCTTCATCCCTTCTTGCCCCTTAAGTAGCCTCTCGAATTTCCCAACCCTGTCTCCCTGCGAGGCCACGCCTTCTTGGATTTCCCCCAGTAGTGCTCGCAACTCAGAGAGAGCAGGTGTTATATTGCACTCGCCTCGGTGGGGTTGAACAGAGCTGTTGTGAGCTTTCATCTTGCCTTGATGCGGTTTTAAGAAGTCCTCCAGGATTAGTCCACTCGTGCCTGGTTCCCGGAGGCCCCCACCCATCCCACCTAACTCGGCCAATCCCATTGTAGCATGGCTTTCACCTCCTTCGTTATCATCGCCATCGCAATCATTGCTGGAAAAGTCGAAGAAACTCTTCTCAGCCTCGGAGCTGACGAAATCGGCTTCGGATTTGAAAGGGTCAATATCCTCGGAGCTGACGAAATCGGTTTCGGATTTCAAAGGACGAACATCCTCAGTGCTGGCAGGTGATGGGCCAACTCCAGGTGAGACGGCAGCATCTTCGGAGGGGAGGGAACCCTGCAAATCTGCGTTGTCGGGGTGGAGAGGAGCCTGCAAACCTTCGTCGTCGGGCGGGACAGCATCCTGCGGATTTTCATTGTAGGAGCGGAGGGCAACCTGCATATCTTCACTCTTGAAGATGCAGAAAACCCTGGCAGCGATCTTATGGTGATACTCGTCGTTCTCGTCCACAAAATCGACACCGAATTGCTGTGAACGAGAGGACCTTAGACACGCTACAACGTCAAGAGGTACTTACCACTATATCATTGTTCCGGAGTTCGCATTTTTCAGACACTGCACGCGCTGGACTGATTCGTTCCCCGTTGATAAACGTCCCGTGCAAGCTCTCCACGTCTCTGATGAATATCTGCTGGAATGTGAGCCACGCTGTCAAAAGAGGCACGATAGGATGTACTTACCTGTCCCGCTTCTTCCCAGATTTCCGCATGGTTCTTGCTGAGTGCATACGAGTCGAAGTAGCCGTTCAGGGCGCTGACAGCAGATTTTGTATTAACCTGACGTCCAATTTTCACCCGTCGGCCATGAGCGAGGGAGATGTGCCTCGGGAGAAACGACTGGTCCAGAGGATAGAGGTAAACGGAGGCGTGGTGTGTGGACAGGAGAACTTTATGAAGCGCGTCGCGGTCATGTCGTAATGACCATTGCAATCGCCTGCGCAGGCTAGCTACTCGGAGGCGGTGAAGTAAACTTCGTAGTAATGGGAGCCGCAATCGCTTCTGCAAGCCATTCACGTGGAAGACGCACAGGGGTCGTATAGGGTGCAGCAATAGTCTGAGGCAGCGAGCGGCGCGGAGGCTTCTGGATCTGCCATTCAAATCCCTACAGACTAGAGATTCATGGGATAGGTAGGCATTCGCAACGTGCCTGGGTAATTCTGGCCACAGCTGATCTCCTTCCGCCTCCGACATCGACACTCCGTGTGAGCACATGGTGGTTGAAAAACTCCCGGGGTCACTGGGGGGCCGAAGGATTGACTGCCCTTGAGCCACGTGCTAGGACCCCGGATGATCTCTACAGGTCAAATAAGGGTGGTTAGGGAATTCCCTCTTTGGGAAGGTGGATGCGAAATTCCCTTATTGGAGAATAAGAATTTGGTCCACGATTGCGGGCAACATATGGAAGAACATGATAGTGCATAGTTCCGCTTCAAAAACCGTTTTCTCCCTAGGACAGCGATGATCAAGCCGGATGTGGCAAAAGGTGCCCTCGCACAAAAGCAGGTGGACGCGAATTCTAACATATCGCTTACCCCTCTCTCCACATCGATACAATTGATTTTGCCAAAAATATATGACATTGATTCCACATACTGCATAGATCTCCTACTTCTACGTACTTACATACTTCGCCTTGGCCGGCTTGAGTTCGGCCCATGTTGAGGGGTTCTCCTGTCGTCAATGTCACGTGACACGGGCGCTAACCCTATGGAAAAACCGTAGTCGTCAGGCATTCATTGTCATGTGACATTAGCGCTCATCCCTACGTAGACACCCATGGCTCCAGCACTTCGATGTCCATCCAGGCACGACGCTCTGTAGGTTCAGAAACGACACTCTGTAGGTAGCTCGTGTCGTTCTACAGGATATTGCCACCCGCGTCCACTGCCACACCTTGAGGATATATGCACGCCTAATTTGACCGTCCAGGAACGACACTCTGTACGTAGCTAGTGTCGTTCTACACGCAGGGTATTGCCACCCGCGTCCACTGCCACACCTTGAGGATATACGCACGCCTAATTTGACCGTCCAGGAACGACACTCTGTAGGTAGCTCGTGTCGTTCTACAGGATATTGCCACCCGCGTCCACTACCACACCTTGAGGATATACGCACGCCTAATTTGACCGTCCAGGAACGACACTCTGTACGTAGCTAGTGTCGTTCTACACGCAGGGTATTGCCACCCGCGTCCACTGCCACACCTTGAGGATATACGCACGCCTAATTTGACCGTCCAGGAACGACACTCTGTAGGTAGCTCGTGTCGTTCTACAGGATATTGCCACCCGCGTCCACTACCACACCTTGAGGATATACGCACGCCTAATTTGACCGTCCAGGAACGACACTCTGTACGTAGCTAGTGTCGTTCTACACGCAGGGTATTGCCACCCGCGTCCACTACCACACCTTGAGGATACGCACGCCTAACTTGCTAACTTGACCGTCCAGGACTGCCAGATGCTGTATTTCCATCCGAGTGCTCATCCTTTCTCTGAATCCCAACATAGTTTTGCATAACAAGAGTAGTATATACTGGAAATAAAAACATGCATAAATTTACAGATATAAAAAAAAACAATTACTCCTCTACCACCAGTTCGAAGTGGGTCATGTATTCTACGCTCAGATCAAGCCGTTCGTCCGAAAGATCAAGTCCAGTGGACATAGTGGCTCCGTGGGGCCTCAGACCTGGGACGAACCCCGAGTCATACCCGTCGCATTCCCGTAGTTCCCGCAATGCGTCCTGAGCCGGCCCTATATCCCCGTATTGACCCAGCAAGCGTATATAGACGCGGCATACCTGCTGTATGTATACCTCGTAAATATCTGCGTAGAAATCGAGGGGTCGACCGGTCGAGGTGGTGAAGGAATACTCGAAAGAAGCCCTTATATCCCTGATCAACGTGCGGGCCATCTCCGAGACCCTCCTGGTTTCATTTCCCCAGTGGCCCGTCATGGGGAATAACGCAGGTAGCAGTCTAGCTACCACACACACCACGAGGACATCCTTCATGCCCTCCGTTGATTTGACATCCGGCAGATGTTCCCACATTTTCTCTGTTTATGTAAGAACGATGAGGGCATGGTTGCATGCTGTGGTGAGAGACTTACCAGGTATTACCTCGGGGTTCATACACGCCTTGGAAACCATCTGGATCACATTTCCGATGATGGTTACCACGCACTCCCTGTGCTCCGTGTTCGTTGAGAGTCGGATAGCCTCTGTGAGTACCAGAGAGAACATATGGCGGTGAATTGAACGGCCTTGGTAAAAGTGGCTGCCCATGAACACGGTGGACTCATCAAGAGTGACCACCATGTGGGGGCAGCCTCCAGGCATAACGCTTGTCAACCAGTTAGCAAAGGCCCACTAAGAATTTTATGCAGGACTTACAGGGCTGTTCCGGGCTCCAGGATCGCGTAGTCAATTTCGTATTTCCCTGAGTCTAGGACGGCGTCGTCCAGCATATATGGCGATGTTTGCCAATCGATGGGCCTCGACCCGAAAGGATCCTCCTTTCTACGGAGTACCGCCCACAGCTTTCGCCCGTATTTGGGAACCACAATGGATCCGAAGCCGTTGGTGTCGACATGTAGGTGGTGCCAGGTCCAAGGCGTTGCGGCGATGGTCCATGTCAAAGCCACCATGTCTGGCGCCGTTCGTGCGTTTGGATAGGACCACATTGCCGAGTTGCAGATCCTATCCAGACTGTCTTCCGACACCAACGGCACCCCCGCTGGCAAGGGGCCCGGGAGGTCAAGCCAATTGATCGACTTTGCCTCTGGGTCGTTGCCAATGTCGATCATTTCCTTAAGCGTGCATATCCTATGCCGCTCGCCGCCTTCCGGGCCCATCTCTACCGACTGATCTATTGAGGGGCGTAAGCATACGCATGTGTTTCTTTGGAAATGACGCGTACCGCTACCAATAACCTTTGCATCAAGGCATCGGTTCAGACCCATTATGGCGTCTGAAAAGCTGTCTGCTCCCCACGAGGGGAGATCCTTTACCAATACGGCCCTCTCCTTGAGAGCCTCCCCAATCATCGACGGGGTCCACTTCGTGTATTCTTCATAAGAGACGACCTGGATGAGAGCGCGGCCCCCATCCTCGTTCCCATCCGCTGGGCCTGATGCCGCCACCTTGCGCTGTATCCCCCTCATTAAGGCAAGGAAGGTGTTTAGATCATCTTGTGACTGGAAGCGGTATGAGATAGGTTCAATAAAGCCGATTTTTTACGTACGTGGAAAGAGGGCTGTATTTCTACAGGCGCCCCACGGGTGTCAGAGAGGATGTGGGAGACGGGGGGAGAGAAACGCTTCAATCAAGTTAGTACTTGGACGTTGTGGTCGATTCCGGACCTACCATCTCGGTAGCCTTGCCTACCAGCTTAGCTATTTTTGGGAAGTTTTCATCATCACGCGTGTTCCTCTTCGGTTCTGCCGCCGGGGGGGGAGTCTTGATGCGATATTGGACATTGAGCGCCGCAGCCCGTTTTGGCCGGACAGGCCTATCAACGGAGGGCGGCTGTTGGGGATGGTTGATGTCAGATGAAGGCTTTTTCTTATTGTTCTATTGACATACCTTTGAATGCCTGAGCTTCTTCAGAGCGAGAGGACCGTAGAGGCGTCTAGAGGCGCTTCTGGATGGCCCAGCCGGCTCTTCGTCGTCGTGGGCATGATTTCTTTTTGTCCCTCGAGTGGGAACGACCTTCGCACCGCCTTCGCCTTGAGAGTCGTTGTCGTCGTCGTCGTCGTCATTGTTGTCGCGTGGTGGTTGTACACTTGAGCCACGTTGGGCTCTCGCATCTGCTCGCGTGGGGGATGGCAATTGAGTTTGTTGGGGAGGAGATGGTGGCCGAGAGGGCTGTGATGAGGCAGGCGCTCGATGGATTGATGCAGTGGGAGGGTTTTCTGGACCTCCTGGCGAGGGCGGCATCATGGGGTCGTCTTGTGGGTTCTCTGGACCTCCTGGCGAGGGCGGCATCATGGGGTCGTCTGGTGGGTTCTCTGGACCTCCTGGCGAGGGCGGCATCATGGGGTCGTCTGGAGGATTCTCTGGACCTGCTGGCGAGGGCGGCATCACGGGGTCGTCTGGAGGATTCTCTGGACCTCCTGGCGAAGGCGGCATCATGGGGTCGTCTGGTGGGTTCTCTGGACCTCCTGGCGAGGGCGGCGACATGGGGTGGTCGGGAGGGTTCTCTAGAGGTCTTTGTTGGGGGGCAGGGGGGTTTTGTGGGCCTCCTTGCCGGTCTTGATTCCCTGTCTTGTCCGTCGGATCGCTGCTAGACGCGGAACCTGGGAAAAGCGGCTCCAGCTGTCTGAAAAACAATTGGGTTTCTGGGGCTATTTCAAGCCCCATGGTATTCGATTTGTCGTTGTAATTTGTGAGCTGTTTGAGACCATTAAACAGACCCAGGATTGTGTCGGAAATGCCAGCGGGGTTGAGAGAGATTTCCTTCACCGTACCCCATATGAGGTGCTCTAATCTACATATTTCCTCAGGGCGCGCGGAGCCCAAATGCCGCCACATCTATGGGATTTTTCTTTAGCTTGGAGTGGAGATCGGTAGGGAGACTCACCAGTAGGTGCCAGTGCCTGGCCACATACTTTCCGGTCAAGTCCTTCGTCTCCATCAGGATGATTGGCGATATTGTCAACGCCTGATGGAGTGGTATCAATAATGCTCGCGGGCCTGCTCGGCTCGTCGCCCTGTAGTCAAGAAGCTCGGTTGCCTTGATGGCTTGAACCTCCTCCCAAGTTTCGGGGACTTCCTTGCCCTGTTTTTTTTGCTGAGATCCCTATCGTTCTCAAGACCGTGTTAACTCACCTCCATAGCGTACCTCAATCCCATTGCGGCAAGGACCAGATTCGCGACGATCTTCGCGCCGCTCCCGAATTTCTTTGAGCTGTTGAAGATCGTGTATAGGTTCGCGACTTCGTCTTCCCCGAGCTCGATCGACACCAGGACGTTCTTGGTTTGGTATTTCGCCAAGGCGCGTATCGCCTTCCCTATGACTGCCGGCCAATCGAAGAGTTTTCCAATGTTTTCCATACTCGTACCGGATAGCTTGACGCTGCCTTGGGGTTGTGGGTACGCTTGGGAGAGTGGGCGCTCAAGATCAAGGTTCATCGCCGCGAGGAGGGAATATGTTGCGATAGAGGATATGACATATGGCCCCCTCTGGTTGTCTTGATATGGGTTGTTAACCCAAGCCTGTAATTCCTTTCGTCCTCTCATCACCTGCTTTTCTAAGCAAGTGAATTGGTTCACCTAGAAGTAGACTTGAGTGACGTAAACTTGTAGCTATTTTGAGACTTGCCGTTAGTACGTGCTCCAAGTGACCTAGTGGAAGCATCCACGGAAGGTCGTCTATTCCAAGATCTTCCACTATGCGAAAGAATGTGCCCGTGGATCTTGGATGAAGCCATTAAGCAACTGTTGACCGAGATGATGATGAAGACCTTACCCACGCTGGCCCGATTGCTCGCCGCTGCCAGATGGCCCGCCCAATTGATTGTGGTGCTCAGCAATATTTTGAGAGATTGAGGACATGGAGGAACAGTGGATCGTGCGTTGACGCTGGTTGGTGATTGTGGTTGAATGAAGAAGTGGGATTTCTTCTCACGATCCAACGGGATCGAATCACATGGCAAATAGGGGTGATCATTGACTTACACAGGGGATGCATTGCGTTGCATTGAAGTACCAATGCATTAAAATATGTTTTCCCTGTACGGACGTCTCTATGTGTGGGTGTTTATACTCTGTGCTGCCAGACGTTGACCCAAGAATTATGGATGAACTAAATGGCTACATAAGGTCCTTCCAGGACGGACGTGTGACTACATTCCGTGAAGCCAGAAGTATACCCAGGAACTATGCGTGAGCTAACTAGCTACAGAATGTCGCTCTAGGACGGACATCTAGGTTTGTGCGCACGTTGACCCTGGAACTTTTAACGGAGGGGCTAGCCACAGAATGTCGTTCCAGGACGGACATCGCAGTTCGAGATGCTCATTCAACAGACATAAGTGCACGAGATGGCCACAGAATGTCGTTCCTGGACGGACAACATACTGTCTATAATCCGCCAGATTAAGCGCCCGTGTATTCTTGCACTTGGCTACGGTTTTTCCATAGTTCAAGCGCCCGTGTCACGTGACTCAATCTGACGCATTTCCGTCCAGGTCCAATAATCCGTACAAATGTTAGATCAACCGCGAATATAATGACTCCCTTAAGCGCTGCAAATCAGTGTAAAAAATATGCACCCCTTTTGAGGCCCAATATTGCCATTTTCAATATCCACACAGCGCGAGATTTGAACGATCTTCCCCAAAGTACGGGTTGTAAATCGTGAACTCTCCACCAAACGCGTCGGTTTCTTCACGCAAACCACAATGGTAAGCAAGGTCCACACATTCTACAATCATCCCTTGGGTCCCAGTCCTCCGGACTCCCACCATTCGTGATTCAGGCGGCCCGAGCGAGAGATCGCTGGCGGCTACGAATTTCACACATTCGCGTTGCAACGACGAGTTGGATAGACAATGTAGAATTCCCCTCATTCGCGATCACGCGGCATGTCGTGGATCTCCTATTATAAGGGCATATGAACAACTCGTCACTTCACGCATTTGCCCTCCATCCTAGTAGCCAATGCCTGAACCTGCACGCAACGTAAGTCTTATCCACCACCTTCTTGAATTATGCATACTGATTCCAGCTCGAAAAGCTCGAACCTGGTGGGCGTTCTCCAAGCCCGCCTAATACACAACGAACTCGGAATAACGACAACGATGATGCTGGTTCTAGCCCACCTCCCGAACAGACCCCTTCTTCTATAGCTGTGGATTGGGACGAGTTCGCGCGGCTTGTGGCAACGGCCGTTGTCATGGAAAGCATTCCGTTTCCCACCCCCGATGACGAGCCTGAGTTCGTCATCAATACTCTCTACAACTTCCTAGAGAGTAGAAACCCTCGTCCACAATGGACAATACCCAGTCTGGAGGTCGCCGTGTCAACACCACACGGCGAACCGATGGAACTACACCAAGGCCCTCGCGTCTTTCATGAAACTGTCACATACATCTAGTGAGTCCTGAATTGTCCAGCAAACGCGGCTTGCTGACCCAGTTCTCAGGCCATTTGCTTTCGAATCCTCGCGGGGACGTGTAATGTTCGCCATCCCTCATCGCTTTCCCATTTCTGCCCTCGTGTTTAGCCGATATGGCGACACCGTCCGCATAACAGTGTCTACTTCGAATCCCAACGGTGGATTTTCGTAGCTAATTCGTGCATTAGAAATCGTTGGGTCAACGCCTGGACGTCAGCCAGCAATGACTGTCGCGTTACACAGGTGCTTAATACTGCAGATTATTGACAGCTCAAAAGACCATCGGGCTGTATGATGTCCGTCCAGGAACGACACTCTGTGGCTCGTGCATTCCAAATTCCTGGGCCAATGTCGGGAAACACAGGATGGGCTACATACATATTAGTCTATTATTATGTTTTATTCGACGATTTCTGAGGCCAAAAGTCTTCAATGGTTGAGAACATGGAAAGGCCCCTTTGCCAGCGAGTGGCGCGGGAGGATTGGCGCTCGAGCATCATTTCATGATCACGACTGGCCTCCGCATCCCGCTGCTTGTCAGATGCAAGCCCATTTTCAACCCACCGGAACAAACCACCTGCCGAATACTGAGTGAAGCTATACCTGCTCTCTCCCTCACCGATCAAGGTATTTGAATGCTTCATTACGGCGGAGGGAATGAGGACAGTGGCACCAGGGGGGAACCTAATAACCAGTCCCAAATCCCAAAGCACCAGATGGCCTCCGTGGTCAGGGTTGAAATTCCCAAGCGCAGTGACGGCGCACCAGCCCCATGGAAGGTTGCCGCTGTCGACATGGGGGTAGCATACGGTTTGAGGGCCCATATTAAAGCTTGTACAGGCCCATGGTGAGTTCTTGAAGTTACGACGCAGCTGGGGGTGCCCTGCTAGGAGGGCTTCCATGGTCCTATGATAATAGTCATAGGTCTTTGGGGCATACGTAGCGAACCCACCTAGGTTTCCTGATTATGAGCAGTCTCACAGCAGGAAGTGAAGGGCTTACTTGCTGCAAAGCCGGCTAACCGACGAATGCCCTTGTTTTTGATAAGCAAACCGAGCAAACGTTGAACCTCAGGGCCACCTTCAAGTAGGTTTCCCGGCTTCTAAACAGTTGGGTTGGGTTATTTGGTTTCAATTAGGCATACAAACAAAACATCGACACCCACCTTTTGGCCACCGCCGTAAGAGATACCTATAGGCGCAGTGGAGAAGGGGCCGCGTCGATTTCCTTCCTGATGGAAGCATTCCTCTGAAGAAGCCTGCAAAATGGCTTCTGTTGCATCGTCTATTGCGTCCTTCCACCCTGGGTCAGCAGGCTGGCCGAGCAGAGCGGACACAATAGACCCTCCGCTATCGGCGATGGGGATGCTAGTACTAAAGTCTTGTCTAATGAATGTTCTGCAGAACAACAGTAGAAATACTCACCGGCCGTCCCAGTCCACAAGCTTGAACCCTTTTCCCTCTATCAGCTGTTTCACAGTATACAGCGTCTCTTGGGGGTCTCGATCCCGGAGGCCAACCCAGCCAGTAGATGCCACAGGGAGGTCTGGGGCGCGAAGCTCGGTTTTCATGACAGTGGACCGTTGTCGATGACGCTTTGCTACTCCCTTGGTAAGGGTGTGAGGTTCAGCATCCTGAGCGTTCTGCTGTCGCTTATACAGGCGTTTTGCACGGCGTCTTGCGTCTTTGATGCCAGACCATTTGGCAGTTAGCTCTTTAACTTTAGCCTCTCGTTCTTCATCTTGGAGGCCGACATCTGGTAGCACTCCCAGTGGAGCTTCAGGCAAAGTAGGCGAAGGAGGGAGGGAAGATAATGGGGATAGTGGCTCATCCCATGGTGAGCTGGACGTGGATGGCATCTCCTCTTCCCTCCCATTACCGGTCCAGTCTGTAGTTTTCTCGTCGTCAGAATCTACAGCCTCACCAGCTGCCTCGAGCATCTCCCGCTCTCGTTTCTCCTCAAAGATTCTTTGACCAATGAAAAACTCCTTGATCCCTTTAATATGCGACGAGGAAACAGGTTCCCCAGCTGCGTATCTTTCTCCTGTGAACGCACTCAGCATGACGCAATGAATGAATGAGAAAGTGAGCGGGGACTGGTCCTTTGTAATCCACCTTACCAGGACGCACTCGACCTTTGTCTTAAGCAGTCAGAATGGGTCCAGGGTCGTCCCCATTTCACTGACTGGCTAAGTTTAGGCCGCGCGCTGCCTGGTAAGTTGAACAGCAAAGAACCGCCCCGAGCTAGGTAGTGCCCAGTTATAAACCTTTTTCATGCAAAGAGTGGGTCCAGGGTCGTCCCCATCTCTTTGCATGGCTAGGGATCATTGGGAACTACCCAGCGAGCGGTTTGACACCCAACTAACTAGGGCTCTCTCCAAAGGGCTTTTGCGACCATCCAGCGAAAACCAACTGAGTGGGAGTGCTCTTTGTCATCCACCTTACCAGGACGCACTCGACCTTTGTCTTAAGCAGTCAGAATGGGTCCAGGGTCGTCCCCATTTCACTGACTGGCTAAGTTTAGGCCGCGCGCTGCCTGGTAAGTTGAACAGCAAAGAACCGCCCCGAGCTAGGTAGTGCCCAGTTTTAAACCTTTTTCATGCAAAGAGTGGGTCCAGGGTCGTCCCCATCTCTTTGCATGGCTAGGGATCATTGGGAACTACCCAGCGAGCGGTTTGACACCCAACTAACTAGGGCTCTCTCCAAAGGGCTTTTGCCACCATCCAGTGGACCCGCATCGCGAAAATAACTTGCTAAATACGGACTTACCAGTCATTTTGGTTGCCTAGAGCACTGCGAAAGGTATTGGAAAAAGCTATCAACAAACAAGACGCGTAAAGGAAAAAACGTGACTGAGTCACGTGGCGCGGGCGCTTGAACTCTGGAAAAACCGTAGTCAAGTACGCCAATACACGGACGCTTAATCTGGCGGATTATAGACAGTATGATGTCCGTCCAGGAACGACATTCTGTGGCCATCTCGTGCACTTATATCTGTTGAGTGAGTGTTCAATGTCGCCTAGGACTGTGATGTCCGTCTAGGACCGACATTCTGTGGCCAGCTCGTGCATATCTGTTGAATAAGCGTTCAATTTCGCCTACAGTATGATGTCCGTCCAGGAACGACATTCTGTGGCCATCTCGTGCACTTATATCTGTTGAGTGAGTGTTCAATGTCGCCTAGGACTGTGATGTCCGTCTAGGAACGACATTCTGTGGCCAGCTCGTGCATATCTGTTGAATGAGCGTTCAATTTCGCCTACAGTATGATGTCCGTCCAGGAACGACATTCTGTGGCCATCTCGTGCACTTATATCTGTTGAGTGAGTGTTCAATGTCGCCTAGGACTGTGATGTCCGTCTAGGAACGACATTCTGTGGCCATCTCGTGCACTTATATCTGTTGAGTGACCGTTCAATGTCGCCTAGGACTGTGATCTCCGTCCGGGAACCATTTATTAGCAATAATTCAGTCAACATTCGTCCAGGATTCTGGATGCACGCACATACGCACCAGCTACTCAGTTCTCAGGCGTGGGCAGATGTATTCAGTAAAGTTTTTCTTGGCCACTACGTATTATATACATCCCAGATCATCGTCTACGGTTGGGGTTGATATAGATCGCGGGGCAAGGCCTCTTTGCTGTTGATGGAGAATCGCTGTTCATCCATTCCTCCATGTAGGCCCACCCCTTCCCTGTTTGAGCCTTCGTCGTCCAAAGTTTGTCCGTTTGAGCGAAAGGTAGCCAACAGAAGCGGTTCACCCGACGCTTGAGTTGCTTCCTCATATCCTCTAGACCAACGGAGTCCACACGAGCGCGGAGTTTGATCCAATCCTGGAACCAACGGGTGGTGTGGTAGCCCTGGACACGTCCACTCACGTCCTGTGTTTTGTCCGGGAATAATCTAGAAAAAACCCTACGCCATTCCTCAACGGATGCGTATTTCCACTGGAAGTCGTCGAAGAACTCCGTCGGATCGCCGATGTATGCGGATTCCCTGATGCGCTTTCTCTGATTGGCGTCTAGTCTACAATACGATGGATCCTGCCTGCTACTCCTATTCGGGCTCTTTTCGGCAAGATCGACGAGGAACTCCTTCCAGATCAACTCCAATGCGTCGTTTACGTTTCCAGGAAGGCCGTCGTCCACGGTGTCGTCATCTCCCAAGTCCGAGCCTTCATCCTGATCCATCGGTTGTATTCTATGGATCGCATCGTCTGGGATCGTGAAGGGATGATCTAGCTCCCGGTTTTCAGCCTCTGGCCAGAGTTTCGGCGTCTTCGTGACCTTATTTCGAATTCGATCTGGGTTTGGCGGCCTGCGAATGGTAGTCCCAAAGTCGAAATGTTGGATTCCTTTGAGGTTTGTGCCGAAAAAGAAAGTGAACGCGTTCTCCGTCAGTCTGCCAGTGTTGTCCCGAAATCGTGGTACTGGAATGCCTTCACCCAGCCTTATGGCGTTCAAAAACACCAAGCCCCGAGACCAAGTTGGAACCAAACCAGACTCCTCATTGTCGGACTCTCCATCGCTACCCACATCGTTGTCGTCAGTTGGTGTTCCGAAGGCCATGACGTCCAGGTGAACTTCGCTCCTGTCCTCCAAAGGCAGCACCGCCTTCATGAGCTGTTTACAGCTTGCTCCCTTGTCCGGCGACGAGTGAAGACTGTTGATGAGCCAGGATGCCGCTGCGGTCAAGAGCAGGGCCGGCATTTTAACTCGAAGAGACCCATCATAGTCAGCTTGCCACTGCAAGACAAACTTGAGCGCTGCAGCCCTATACGCCCGCAAACTCCTAGTGTCATATGTAAGTTTCTCTTACTTCCAAGTCAAATACAGTATTCCTTACCAGAACACCTTCTTATGGAAGGAGATCAGCCATGTACGAGCGGCGCTGAGATGTTGCAACAAGAGAACTTCCTCCGCATGCTCCAAAGGTACCCTAACTTCCATCCTTGCGAGCGACCAGTTACGGCTTGCTGCGTTACTATAGGTATCGTAGAGTCCTTCGATGAACGTGTCGACCTTTCCCTTGAGTATATCCGACGGTGTGATGAACTTTCCACGGTGATAACCCTCGGGCCGATAAGTGAGCGCCTTGTCAGTGGTGTACAGTTGAAAGTACCTAACGTCGTAGGGACCTCTCGTGTGGAGACCGGGCGAGATGCGACAGCCAGAGATTGAGGGCATATGAGAGACCATATCCCGTGTATATTTGCTACTGCCTGGACGAGAAATGCTCGCTGCTCGGTTTTCTGGGATACTGATAACAGCCTCGACGATATGACGGTGGGAGTCCGTTCGCCAAGCCAGGCATCGTTCTTCAAGGGATACGAATTCGACGCCTACGTCAATGTACCAGGTGCCGCTCTCTCCCATCTCTTCTCTCGACAGGTCGTGATCAGCTAACCAGTCCCCTAGAGTACGATCTGCAGCGTCGGCCCCTACGCTATGGCCGCTTCCATGTTTGACCCCTCGAATTTCGTGCAAAAAGACAAGGCCTCTCCCCCAAGCCACACCGTTCTCCTCCAATGAAGAACGTATCCTCTGCCCTATCATGGATACGTACCACGCATCAACCACCTTCGATGAAAGAGCCAGCTGCCCTGTGCGGCCTCTCGCCCTCCACATCTCTCCTTCATAGGTTGATGGCCATTCTGCCGACTGGGCAGGCGTCAATTCCACGATTGCTGGCCGCAAACCCTGGTTGTAGAAGCTCTTCATCTCGTCCTGAGTGAGCTGAGGACTGCGGTTCGCTCGATAAAGACCAGGGATTAGTGCCCGAACGGAGCCGCGTGTACCCCATTTCCCAACACAAATATTTGGGACCTTGTGGATGGCGAGGGTCTCCAAGGTCTACATATGGATAGTAGTCAACATAATGCCGAATTTAGGAAGTAAAATTTACTAGCATCGCCGATTTGAAACGGGTGGGTGATGTGGATATCCGTCGTGAGTGTATCCGTCAACTTTGGCACTGGAAACACTGAAAGTTCCGTCTTCACCAGGATATCGTCGGCGATCCCTAGCAGGGAATCATAGTCGCGCCTCGCTTCCACCTCTTCCTCATCCTGGAGGGCGTCTAGCAACGGATTTAACCTGATTTCCTCCCCTTCATCAACCCCATTGAGGACGTATCTAACGAACGCTGCATCGTCGCTGTTCATAAGTTCCTGGGCACGTTGACAGAATTGGGCAACGGATAAGTCCATGGCACGGAGTTTGTGATGTAGCGTAAAGCACGTATGGGAGAGGGAGTATTTTCTGAAGACAAGGACGTCTAATTGGTAGGGTCAGGGCCAGGGGACGTCATTTTAAACCAAACCAAAGGGAAGCCTGTCATAGCCTCGTGCATTCTGAATGTCAGTTCCAGCTGGCGCCTTGTAATGTGCGGTGTCACATTTCCTTCTGGAACGAAAGTCCATTATGCTATATTGGCGATATAGTTTGTACTATGCCCCGCCTCGTGAATAACATCCTTCAAATCGCCTCTGTTGGTAGCGGAATATATTTTTACCAGTATGATCACAGTGACAGCCTTCGGGTCGCGGAAATAGAAATTTCAATGTTAATTCACCTGATGAACGACGGAATGCAGGAATCAAAGGTATTTCAACGAGGTACCGTACGCCTAGTTTCTACACCAAAGTACACTCTTGTCTACAGAAATCTCCATGCCTAGTCTCTCTCTTCACGGTGCATTCGCCAGCTTCTTCGTCGTCGATGACTGCAAAGTCGACGGACCTTGGCGTTTCAAGGGCTTTCAACGTTTAACAGGAATGACGTCCCTCTCCCCGGAAGATCCGCCGTTAGGATGGAGTGCAAGAGAAATCGAGCTCATCAGGGCCTATCTTACGGAATACTCAATGCAAGAAGAGAAGTATCGCATGTCCTTTACAAGAAAGAAGCTAATCAGCTCTGCGAACGGACGTCAACTTTGGGGCCGCTTAATTCAACAGATATCAGACAAGATTGGCCTTCCCGCTCTGATCTCTCAGTCGATGGAGGAGGGTGGCGTCAATCCTTTCATGGTTCAGTCGCAGACGGGAACTTGGCCGCAGGCAAAGCAGTGCGTCAGTCGATTCTCAGATTATGTCGGTCAGAAGCTTCTGGGGGATGAAGCGGTTCCAATGGGTCTAATGATGAGGGGCGATCTCTTCGCCCCCATCTCTGCGATAATCCAGGTGCACTGGGGCAGTCTTTCTCGGAAAAATCTTCGTTTCTCTGCGCAAATTCAGAAGATGGAGGCCGATGCCACCAAGGCTCTTTTAGGTTAGTCGTTGATTGTCTGTCTTGGAGTCTCTCTAACTAACGAATATCTAGTGGCACAGGGTGGGAATGCCACGAAACAGGAGGTGCGGGTGGCCATCACGAAGATAAACCGGTGGAAGGTAGTCGCCATCGCGCAACATGCAAAGCCGCAGATAGTGGAAAGACTGCTCCGCACAGGCGAGCAACTCAAGTCCATAATCGACAGCCTTGTCATTCAACGAGAGCAAACACGAGTTACGAGCAAGGGTGAGTACAACGCAAGCATCACAAATGCTGCACTTGACACCCCCGCCACTTTGACAGGAAAAGGCAGGCTATCGCACGCCAGTTCAGACCTCTCCACGCCGGAAGACATAGAAGAGATCCTGTTGTATTATCATGACCTCTTCTCCGCTTCATCTGAGGAAGCTACTGATTCAGTGCTCGAACCCGATGTGAGCGAAGGCGGGTTTTGGCGGTCAGAAGGCCAGGACTCAGTTGGAGTGGAGTTCGAGATGACTTTAGACGACAAGGTCCTGAACGATCGGCTTGGCTTTCACGACAACCTGCCTTCTCCTTTCAACAAAACCCGGGACAGGATGGGAGGGAATTTGTGGGATGGTGCTAAGCTCGCTGAAGAAGACAATGAGCCCTTCTCTTTACGGCCACATCAAACTATGGGTGTACATGCCCTTCTCAGGAGCGCGCTGTCGTCATCTTCATCAGACCAATGTCCTGGAGTGCTGATCGCTGATGAAATGGGGTTAGGAAAGACATTCCAGAGCGCCGCACTGATAGGCTTCTTTGTAGATATTTCGTTCAGACACGAACGAGGCGTCGATTTCCCCAAGATTCTTCGTAAGTTCCAATCCATCCCACTCGGCACTGCTATGACTCAGATCCACAAATATTAGAGGAAACTCCGTATCTCGGTAGCCACCGCCTGGATAAAGCGCTCCCTAATCTCCCTTACCTCTTTATCGTGCCGCCCACTCTCCTTGATCAATGGGTGGGGGAACTGAAAACTTGCTTCAAGAAGGGGTCTGTCGACCTGTTCGTCTATCAGGCTCAATCTAGGAAAGCATTTTGGTCGGAGAAGGGGGGTTTCTTCAAGAGCCTACAACCGATGAATCGAAGACTCATTGTTACCTCTCACTCCGTTAGTACCATTTTTCACCAAATGCGAGTGATTCTGACCGGCGATCTTGTCAGGCCCTACAAGCAGACTTCGCGCTTATCTATACTTATCAACCACCGACGACAACACTTTTAAAGCCGTGGGTTGATGCGAAACGGAAGCCATTAGGGAACTCTGTCGACAAGACGCTTTTTGATCTGAAATACCTCGTCGTCACAATTGACGAAGCTCACACATATCGGAACCCAGGGGTCAAACAATGTGCCGCCACCACAATTCTCAGCTGTTCCTCATTGAGGCTCGCAATGACTGGCACTCCTCTGCAAACATCGACGAGGGTACGTGCTATTGGGCTGCGCCAGACATTGGAGGCTGACTTCTCTCCAAACTAGGACTTGTCTGCAATGGGGCGGCTCATCAACGTCCCATGGTTCGCAACTGATGAAGCGTACCAGCAAGAACGTGATGATATGAAGACGATCAGACGACTATCTGCCACGAAAAACAGACCTGCGGACCAGGACGGTCTCCAGGAGGCGAGGGTTCAAATTTCAACTCGCATCAAGAATAGATTCAAAGGGAGGATCCTTTGTCGCTCTCCAGGAACAATCGGCCAAGACGGAAAGCCGCTTGTGAACCTACCTCAAAAGCGCCGTATTACCCTTGAGATCGAACCCACCCCCCGAGAGAAGGTGATCTTTGAGAAGAATGCCAATACGACAAGGGCAGAGTACGTGTCATAGCCTATTGATATGTGAGTCTGCGTTGGCACTTATACTGCATGACCAGCTTCTCTGGCAGTGACGCTCAGCTCCTGGTCATGAATCGAGGCTTCTATGTTCCCCACCGACTATGCATTGCCTACCCGCGAATCGGGAAAGAAGAAGAAGATGCCAACGGGAAGTCTCTTCCGTTTTTTGACCCCATCCCGCACTTTAATTCCCTCGAAGAATGGCAACCGATGAAGTCGACGAAGATACAGTCTGCCGTCGATCTTTGCGTTCACTTCCTTGCCAGTGACGAGGCTGGAATGCCTTATGTGTTAGATGGAGTCCTCGTGTTGCCGCCCATGCCGGACGAAGCAACGCCTTCTCGACAGAACAAGATTCTAATTTATCAAGAATACCCTTCCCTTGGACCGCTACTCAGAAATGTACGTTTCCCTTGCTTTAGATCCAATTGATTCTCATGGCCCATCGACATGTAGATTCTCACGTTACATGGAATACAACCGCTATGGATAGATGGGGGAATGAACACGAGGGCTCGTAGCAAGATTGTGAAAAAGTTCCATGCCAGCGACGAGTTCCGTGTCCTCATCATTTCATCGGTTGGATCAACCGGGTTGAATCTCGCCATTGCTAACATTGTGGTCTTTGTGGTATGGATCTACCTCAATTTTAGATGCCTTTTAATTGTTGTACTAGGACCAACGTGTGGAGTGCTCTCGAACAACACCAAATCGAGAATCGATGCTATCGACAACCGCAAAAGGAAGGACGTCTTGTGCTTCATGCTACTCATACGTGGTACTGCAGATATCATCCTCGCAAGTCACGCTCTCGGAAACGGGACCTCTCTGAGTCCTTCCTCCCTGGCGGCCCAGATCCCTGTCAGGAGAACTGGGAAGGAACCAATTACATCCAAGGTATTTTGACCCAAAAATCACTTGCGCTCGATGCTGGCGAGGAAATGGAGACTGCTTTAGGCGAATACGCGACCATATGCAGTCACTTGAGGCTACAGAGAAAAGGAACTACGCTAACTCCAAATCCTCGGGTGAGAGCACGGAAAAGGCTAGCACTACCCAAAGCAGAAGCTGCCAGCCCAGGCGACATTTCCTGGGACATGCTCGCTCTCAACGAGTGGAAGCTCGTCACGTCGGCCGGTTTCCTCACTCATCCTCATCACGACGCAGGCGGGGACTATCGACCTGGGTAACGATGAAGTCAGGCATGAAAATCTGGGGGATATTAAGGCCGAAAGTCTTCACAAGGAGGAAGGCATCGATTTTGAAACCGGTACAAGGCGCTTCCTTTCAGCCACCGAAAGCAATCCTCAACGCAGAGTCGATGTCAAAGATCACGCAGATCTGTTCATTCTGATGCTGACTCCCGGTGGCTGTTCTGTGCGTGCTAATTTGTACTCTTTTGCGCTGGCTGCACTCTTATCACCCCCCCAGCCTCCAGCCTCACGGATTTATTCATCGTTTACTCACCAAATCCGCAGTATCGCTCTTGGGGTCATTTTTTGACCCATGACTCGCTTCACCTCACTGCTTGGAGCCGTCGCATCGAGCATTCCATCGGAAACTTTCTCGACAAACGCCGAGCATCCATGTGTTGAGCGTTACCTTGCTCGCATGATGCTCTGCCGGAGTTCGAGGCAGGCCAATCGCGTTGGTTCTCTATTCTGTTGTGTCGATTTTCAACTTAATACGCCCGTGTAGGCCTTGTAAAACCACTGCTAGCGCTGGCGTTGATGATCCTGGACTACCAGTCCTTCACGCACGAGTCAATTCTGGCGCCTCAACGTACCCATGAGTGGAAGAACGAGTTGGCTGCCGCCACGCTCTTCGCCAAAACACTATGCATCAGAGCTTTAAAGCTAAAGCAGAGCACCACTCTTCCGGCCCTCTGTAAAGCGGTGCGAAACGCGTTGAAGAGCACGCTGTGGTGGACTGAGGACTCTCAAGTGCTCACGGTGCCGCAGTTGAAACAGAATGTTGATTTGCCGACTGCCATTCCCTACCATCCGAGTAGACTTAATCCCCTGCTCGAATAGATGCTCTACTTCACAATGAAAGTCCTGGTCAAGAGGAGTTCCGCTCCAAATTCGGCTACACTTATTATCATTCTGCAAAATTGTATAAAAAAGACGGTGTACTGCCGTGTACTAGCCAAGCAATCCACCTCAAAGGTTCAGATGACTGATATTTCCATATGAGGGTACAGTCCCAGTCACCAGAATTAATGAAGTGTCAAAATCCGGGGTGGTTTCGCACACGCGGGCTAGGGTAGGGCACGGGTTACGGCGGTACACGGGTGGTGCGGGTGCCAGGTGGGGTGACACACATGTTACCGCCACCGTACCGGTAACGCGGTGTTCACGGCTTCGCCATCCCAAGGGGGTCTGTAGCCATACTCACAGTTTCTCAGTAAAATACATGCAAATCAAGGCTTCAATGACCATTATTCAACTACTCAAGCATACAATTCAAGCAGTAATTTATGGATGTATTATATTGTACGGTGAGGCAGGCATTGAGGGCGAAGGCGTGGGGTGCTGCGTGAAGCGAAAATGCCGTACGCTCACATCGAGCGACACAGAGGTGGTGCAGCAGGGGAGCCGTACGCACGCATCTAGCAGCGCAGCGGGTAGCGGAGGTGGTTGTCGTCGTATTCCAAGTACCGTACGCACGCATTCAACGGCGCAGAGGGCAAGGGCTGGTGATGGTGGATGGTAGTGATGCCGGGAAAAGCCGTGTGCACGCGTTGAGCGGCGCAGCGGGCTGAGGAGGGTTGCCGAGGCGGCTGGGTGGCGAGGTCGTCGTCGTCGTCGTCGTCGTTCCAAATACCGTACGCACGCGTGCAACGGCGCAGAGGGCAAGGGCTGGTGATGGTGGATGGTGGTGATGGCACGAAAAAGCCTTACACACGCGTTGGGCGGCACAGAGGGCAGTGGACGGTGGTGGACGCGGACGGGATGGGTGGTGGACGTGGTAGTGTTGGACAAAAAGGCCGTGCGCACGCGTCAAGTGGCGCAGAGGGCAGCGGCGGTGGTGGTGGGGTGTGCGAGAGGTTGTGTGCATGCACGAGGAGACGCGGTGCGGAATGGCACCAAGACCTAAGGCAATATCAGTATAAAAACAAAAAAGAAAGGTATGTCGCGCACCTGGTACCCGTAGAGTGATCTCAACGTATCCTGGCACCTTATTTCCGAGCATGGGGAGACGCGGTACAGAATGGCACCAAGATCTAAGGCAATGTCAGTGTAAAAAGAAAAAAAGAAAGGTATGTCCGCACCTGGTACCGTAGAGTGATCTTATTAATAACGTATCCTTGTTTTCGAGTGCGCTAGCCGTGATAGAATAGTCTCAACGCGCATCTCAGCTGTTGACTCGACCGTTCCCACGATCACTCACTGGCCCCTATCATTGAGGCAACAATATTAATCTAATGTACTCGAAACAAAGACTAATACTGGAGTCTGTTATTAGATATTGCATACAGAGTCTATATAACATATTAAATCCTTCTATGAGTTGGTTTTACCTTAGAAAACAGAGCCCGGACCTCCAGGCTAACGTTCTGTTGGGCGGAGTTCCTAGTTGGTCTTGTTTGGTTCCAAAGCTGCTGCGCTGACTTCAACGTTTCAACGTTTTTTTTTTTCAACGCCGACCCCCGCCCTTGCGCCAAGCGAGCTGCCAAGCGACACTAGCATCGTTGATGCCCCTGAACCCCCCTATGTCTACAGTTGCTCATTCAACGTCTAAAGGTGGTTGCATGTACTGATCCAACCAATAACAGATAAGACATCGTTGGTTGCCATGTAGCCAGGGCTAAGCTCGTCAATTTGTGACGCGTTCTTCATTTATCAAGGTTCGTCGGTCGCTTACTTGTTTGTGCTGCACTAAATGGATTTGGTATTCTTGTAGGCAAGCTCGTCGACGTTGCTGGCGCGTTCCGGATGTCGAACAAAACGTCCTATCTGCCGGCGTCCTAGTGTGGCGCAGTTCACGACCACGCGCACATTTGCAACAGCAATGTGTTCTTCACTTATGGAGGTTCGTCTATCGCATAATCTATTCAACGTTCCGCTAACTAAAGGGATTTGAAATATATTTTAGACACCATTAAACCTGTACCAGGTCAACATAGAACCCAGCTGACTGTCTGTTATAGGCGCGTCCAAGGAACCCCCTCAGGGGCTACCAGGGGCGCGCCCACGTGCGTTTCCCGACTATGGGCTCGGGCCGCGCTTATACGCGGCCACGCGGACTTCCCGGATTACGGGACTAAGTACATACTCGAGCACATTGTAGTTACTACGAACCGAACTCATTACTGTTTCGTGAACGCGCGGACGCCGCGTGTTCCTTAGTATATAGTCCTGTATCGTACATACAGCTACCTTAGTTCGAATATTAGTTCTTTCTCGCACTCGCATCTCACTCCTCTAGTGGGTTCTCCCCCCGTCGCACCCCTTCGCTCCGCCCGTACCTCGGTACCCGCGTAAGGACTCCCCCCCGGAAATACAGGGCACGCAAAGAGTGTGGGAGGCGCAGCCAGTAGCTGAAGCCAAGCCGTACGTCCTCGTTTCCCCCGTTCCCCCACGCGTCTACGTGGAACCGCGCACCCGCGGGTCCGCGTATCCCGAGCCCCCCCCCTGCGAGTGTGGCTCTTAACAGTATATTCGAACTCACAACCCAGCTCTTGCTCTCGTCCCCGCAAGTCCTTGTCAACATCATGGCTGGTGGCACTCAAGCGGGCCCATCGCGGCCTACTCGCGTGAGCCAACAAGCCGCCGCCACCCTCGTCTCTCCGCTACACACCACGGCCCACGCGCGCAGCCACGCCAACAAAGGAAAAGCTCCTGCGGTTCCGCGTCTGCGTGCGACGTCTTCACCGTCGTTTCCTCCGTTCCGCTCCCCTACGGTCGCCGCGGGAGTTGCCCCGCAACCCGCGCCCCCTCCAGAGACACCCAAGTCCGAACCCATCCAGTCCTTTCCCCCGTTCAACGTCCTGTCCCCGATCCATTCCCGCTCGATCCCTTCGAATGAAGAGCGCGCTCCCTCGCTTCCGGCGAGCAACCGTGGGTCAGAACAGGCGGACGAGGAGAAGCAACCCTCGTTCCACGGTTCTGGACCGCGGCACCCCTGGGATTCCGACAACGGCTCCGAAGACCACTTCCGCCCTGCGGACCACGCGTTCCTTCACGCGCTATCCGCGCTCAGCAGAGAAATCAAGGACATCCATAATCGTGAGTCATCCGCTACCCCTGCCGCTCCTTCCGCCTCTCGTCCCAAACCCCGCACCCCCGACCCTTACGACGGGTCCGACCCGTTGAAACTCAACACATTCCTCGTACAACTCAAGCTCTACTTCAACGCCACCCCCGCACTCGCCTCCGACGAGGATAAAGTGACGTTCGCCTGCTCGTACCTCAAGGGAAACGCGTTCGCCTACTTTCAGCCCGAGCTGATCGATGACGCCGCGGACCCCGAATGGCTCCATAGCTACTCGACCTTCGTTCAAGTTCTCCAAGAGAATTTTGGTGCGTTTGACGCTACCGCGGAGGCTGAAGCGGCATTGGACCAACTCAAGATGGGGGACAGGCAACGCATAAGTAAGTACAATGTGTTGTTCCAGCAGCACTCTGCGTTGGTGTCCTGGGGGCCCCCGCGGCTCTCCCAACACCGTTACTACCAGGGTCTCCCCGGGACAGAATCAAGGACGCTCTTCTGAACCACTCGAAGCCGGGGCTCGCTCGCACGGCTCCCGCTCCCTCGCGCAGGCCATTGACCAGCGTCACTGGGAACGGGAGGCCGAGCGTACGCGCAACACCCGCGCCTCCCGAGAAATCCGCGCCTGCGAAATCCTCTTCCGCGTCCACACCCGTCATCTAAGTCCCCCGCTCCTTCGTCCCTCGAAATCTTCGTCCTCGGCTCCCCGCGCAACCGCAACTTCCCAAAGACCTTCCACTCACCTCGGCGGCCAACGGCAAACTCACTCCTGAGGAACGTCAACGACGTTTCGACAACGAGCTCTGTTTGTTCTGCGGCGGCGCGGGGCACAAGGCGAACAAATGCCTGAAGAGCCAGAAGAAGGCCAAGGCCCCGCGCCGCGGTCGCTGAACCCGCGGAAGACGCAGAGTCCACCGCGCACGTCTCTGACGCCGAATCGAAAAAACTGACTGGCGCCTCCGAGTCTCCGGCTCGTGTAGGTCGCCCCCCCTGTTCTATGGCCGGCAGTTTGTAGATTAAACGGTTCCGCGCTCTCCTCGCCTTCCGCGTTACATTTACTACTTACTTCTAATTCGCTCTCGGACTCCCTCGCTCGTTTTCGTGCTCTCGTTGGATTCTGGTTCGACCCATTGTTTCGTAGATACTATGTCTCTCGTTCACATGGACTCATTACTTACCCTATAACTCCTATTAAACTACTGCTTTTCGATGGTACCTCTAACACTTCATTACCGAAGCCATAGATATCCATCTCCGGTTCCCGTCTGGCGACAATATGACTGTCACTTGTCCTTGTGACCCCTCTGGATCCGTCCTGTTCTGTGGTTCTTGGGATACGACTGGCTCTCCCGCTACAATCCGTTTGATTGACTGGGCTCAGAGCAGCATCATTTTTCGTTCCCCAATTCTCGACACTCCTAGTATAGAGGCCTTGCGCGCCGCCCGCGGTGCGCGCTACCTCTTGCGTTGAAGCATCTCCTTCGACACCCTCGCTCCGACCTCGGCCCCGACTTCGTCCTCTCCGCCTAACATCTCACTGGTCAACGCAGCCGCGTTCCGCGCTGCGTCCCGACTTGCGGGGATCGACGGTTTTTTCAGATTATGATACGACCGAGACCACCTCCGCCAGAGCCGCTAGCTATAACCCGACCCCGAACCATCCCACGGTCCCCAAAGAATACCATGAATTCTCGGACGTGTTTAGTAAAGGCAAGGCCGACACACTAGCTGAACACGACCTTATGACCTCAAGATTGAACTCGAAGACGGTGCCGCGCCTCCGGTCGGCGCCATGTACTCGCTTTCGCAATCAGAGCAGCAGACCTTAAAGGAGTTTATCGACGAACACCTCGGGACTTGGATTTATACGATCCAGCAAGTCGCCCCACGGCGCACCCGTTCTTTTTTGTCAAGAAGAAAGACGGCTCCCTTCGGCTTTGCGTCGATTACCGCGGCCTCAATCGCATCTCGAAGAAAGACCGCTATCCCTTGCCCCTCATCTCGGATCTCCTCGATACTCCACGCAAAGCATCGGTATATACAAAGATCGACCTTCGGCACGCATACCATCTGGTACGCATCGCTGAGGGAGACGAATGGAAAACCACGTTCCGGACCCGCTACGGCTCCTTCGAGTGGTTGGTTGTACCCTTCGGGTTGACTAACGCTCCCTCCGCGTTCCAGCGATTCATGAACGACATTTTTGCAGATCTCCTCGACGTCTATGTTATCATTTACCTGGATGATATACTAATCTACTCTGATAACATGGGCAGATCACAAGAAACACGTCAAGGAGGTTCTCCGTCGGCTCCGCCAACACAAACTCTACGCGCGCGCCGACAAATGCGAATTCCACGTAGGATACTGTGGAATATCTCGGCTACATTCTCTCCCCGCAAGGTCTTACCATGGATAATTCAGAAAGTCAAGACGATCCAAGACTGGCCGGAAACCGCGGAAGATTCGCGGAACATACAATCCTTCCTCGGCTTTGCCAATTTTCTACCGCCGCTTCATCCGGAACTACTGGATATTGTGGTCCCCTTGACCCGTCGCACGCGCAAAGGACTGCCCTGGAATTGGGATTCAGGCAAGCACGCGGACTCCTTCAACGCTGCTCAAACGAGCGTTCACCTCGGCCCCCTCGTGCTTACGCATTGGGTACCCGGACGCGCCACTTGTCGTGGAGACGGGACGCCTCCGGACTACGCGCTAGGCGCGATTCTGTCCATCTTACACGTCAGACGGCGAAATCCACCCAGTCGCGTTTCCACTCACGCACCTTTCCAGCTCTATAGACATGAACTACGACGTTCACGACAAGGAACACTCCTGGCCATTTTCGAAGCATTCCGCGTCTGGCGCCATTACCTGGAAGGGTTCTGGTAAGCCAATTCGACGTGGTTACTGATCATAAGAACCTAGAATACTTCTCGACCACCAAGATTCTGACCGCCGCCAAGCGCGGTGGTCCGAGTACCTCTCACAATTTAACCTCCTCATCCGCTTCCGTCCCGGAAGGCTCGGCTCCAAACCCGACGCCCTCACAAGACGTTGGGATGTCTACCTTAGGGAGGGAGGCGACGGCTATGCTACGGTCAACCCTCAAAATTTGAAGCCTATATTCTCGAACGAACAGCTGACCGCGTCTATCCGCGCGACTTACCTCTGGGAACCCGCGCTCCGCGGTTCCATTATTATGGACACAGAGAAGTTGCACGAAGATATTATTAACGCTTATCTGCTAGACCCAGTTACCAAGGCCCCGACTCGAAAATCTTGAACCACGGTGGTCGCGCTCCGAAGATAATCTACTTCGCCTCGACGGCCGCGTCTACGTCCCCGACCACGGAGATCTTCGCCTCCGCGTACTCCGTTTCAAACATGATCATATCCTCGCTGGACATTACGGGCAGAACAAGACCATTGAACTTGTGCGCCTGCGAATATACGTGGCCGAAACTTCGAGAATTCGTTCAACATTACTGCAAGTCTTGTACCACCTGTATGCGTAGCAAGCCCCAGCGTCACAAGACCTACGGCATGCTACGACAACTTCCGGTTCCCGTTCGACCTTGGGACTCGATCTCTATGGATTTTATCGAGAAAACTTCCCCTGTCCCTCGGGTACGACTCCATCCTCGTCGTGATGGACCGACTCTCCAAGCAGGGAATCTTCATTCCGTGCCACGACACCATCACTTCGGAAGGGCTAGCTAAGTTATTCGTTATTCATGTTTTCTCTAAACACGGAGTCCCCCGCGCACGTCACGTCCTGACCGCGGCTCCGAGTTCGTTTCTCGCTTCTTCCGGTCCTTAGGAAAAGGGTTGGACATGAAGCTCCACTTCACTTCAGGATATCATCCTGAAGGTGATGGCCAAACGGAGCGTACTAACCAAACCCCTTGAGCAATACTTACGTGTTTATTGTAATTATCAACAGGATAACTGGGCTGACCTCTTGCCCCTCGCCGAGTTCGCATTCAACAACGCTCCTAGTGTTACCACTGGAGTATCTCCGTTCTTTGCGAACAAAGGTTATCACCCCAATCTCTCCCTTAATCCCGACCTCGACCTCGCCTCGGCCCGCGCAAGAACCTTCGTAACCGACCTCGACGAGCTCCATCAAGAGCTACGTACCGCGATGACTGAGGCGCAAGCCCGTTATCAAGGACCAGCCGATCGTCGCCGCGCACCCGCGCCGGATTTCAAGGTTGGCGAAAAGGTTTTTGTGAAGGCCAAATTCTTCCGTACCACGCGCCCCTCGCACAAACTCGCGGAGAAATTCCTCGGTCCGTTCGAAATCATTCACCAAGCAGGACCCTCTTCGTTCACTATCCGTCTCCCGGAAAATCTCCGCGGGGTCCACCCCGTCTTCCACGTCTCTATGCTCGAACCCGAGACACCCAACGCGATTCCAAATCGCGTACAATCCCCTCCCCCACCCATTGAAGTCGATGGTAACGACGAATTTGAAATAGCTGAAATTGTAGACTCCAAAATCGACCGTCGACGGAAAGTAAAACTTCAATACTACGTTCGATGGCTCGGCTACGAACACACTGATGAAGAATTCTCTGTGGCTCTCCGCGGACCGAGCTCGGGCACGCGCAGGAACTCGTCGCAGAATTCCACCTGCGCTATCCTGACAAGCCCGGACCCGCGTAATGTTCCTTCATCTCATTTTCTCTATTTCTTTCCGCGTTACCGCGCACCCCACTCAACATCTTTTTTTCTCTCCCCGTGCGCACCGCGCTTGTATCACCTGTAGATTGCTCCGTCGCGCACACAGCGCATTTACCCTCCTTTCTCTATTTTCCCCGCGCTCCCGTGCATTCTCCATCTACACTCGCGACAAGCCCACGCGCACCCGCGCCCTCTATCAGAACACCAACCTCACCGCGCATCCGCGCCTCAATACTTTTCCCTTATTTCCTGCTCGCATCCGCGCGCACCCGCGCCCACTACCTTACATATACTACACTCTCCTAAATTCTTAAGTTCCCTCTCTTTTCTTTTCTTTCTTGTGCTAGGTTCTTCTTACTTACGATCACACCGTGGTCTGCTAGTTATAAATTACAAAAAAAAAAAAGAAAAGAGACAGACACAAAACACAAAAAAATATGCAATGTAGATAGGTAGATACATTTTCCTTTTTTTTCCTCGCGCGCCGACAAGGGCCCCCGCGCTCACCCTACCCGCTATCCTCCTCACTTCCCTCCTCGCCGCTGCTCTCCACCGCCCTCCCTGTCCCTGCCCAAACCATCCCCTCGTCCGTGTCCTCCGCGTCCTCCTCGTCCGTCGCATCCGCGGGCCCTGCGTCCTGCGCGCCGTCGCTGTCGCTCGTCGACGGAGCCTTGGCCCCCATCGACCTCCATCTCGTCCCCCGTGGCATCCGCGTCGTCCCCCACTCGTCGAGGGTACTGGCGGCAATGCTGCGGCCCATGCCATTTGCGGCATGCGTTCCCGTAGCGACGACGTCCCGCGGGCAGCCCAACAACGCCAGCAATACGGGCCACGGCGTCCGCCACCGCGTCAATCTTCTGCTCTAGGCGCAACAGCGCCTCCGACCGGGCGAGTACATGAACCGACAGGTCGAAAGACCTGCGCGGCAAGCTCCCCCAGCGACTCCGCCACGGTGGGTTTCCGCGCTCGCTGCGGGCGGCGCTGCTTGCACGCTACCTCGAGCCCCACCTGCGCCGTTCCCGCAGCGCACATGCCGCTGCTTGCATTCCCCAGCAAGTGCGGGCGTTCTTAACCCTGTGAGACGCATCAGTAAGCGTATAGAAAAAAAAGGAGGCGGACTTACAGCCGCTGGTGGCACTCGAGGTTGCGCTGTACGCAACCCGAGGCATGCCACCTCCCGTGCCGGCCCTTTGGGCTCCACCTCCCTCGCCGTTTCTTCCTCTCCCCGCCGCCCGCTTCCCTCGTCCCCGGCCCTGTGCTACTACCTGCGACGGCGTTCCCCGTCGCCTCCAGGCCCCGACTATCGTCATGGCGGGCCCGTGCCGCGACGTACTCCGCTACCGCCGCCCGCACCGCGCGCGTCCTTCCGCAGCCCTCCGCGCCCTCAGCTTCTCCCGGACGACGCCTTCGTTCATCCTTCTCGAGGACGGGCGTCCGCCTCGGCGATGTCGTCGTCCTCGCGCCGCCGCTTCTCCTCCCGTCGCCGCCGTTCATCGTCAGGATCGTGTGGCGTTGGATTGTGGTGGTCATTCGGCCTTTTCTGAGTGGGCGCCATTATGGCCTCGCTGCTCCGCGCTTCCGCCTTTTATACTGCTGACACATCTCGCCTCCGCGCTTCTTTCGCTCACGTGCACGCAGAGGCTGACTCACCACGGACCCTCATGACGCCCACACCGCATCATCACCATACCACCCGCGCGTCATGAGTGTCTAGGCCTCTATGGGTCTCGGCCTTAAAGGGGAGGTACTGTTATAGGCGCGTCCAAGGAACCCCTCAGGGGCTACCAGGGGGCGCGCCCACGTGCGTTTCCCGACTATGGGCTCGGGCCGCGCTTATACGCGGCCACGCGGACTTCCCGGATTACGGACTAAGTACATACTCGAGCACATTGTAGTTACTACGACCGAACTCATTACTGTTTCGTGAACGCGCGGACGCCGCGTGTTCCTTAGTATATAGTCCTGTATCGTACATACAGCTACCTTAGTTCGAATATTAGTTCTTTCTCCGCACTCGCATCTCACTCCTCTAGTGGGTTCTCCCCCCGTCGCACCCCTTCGCCTCCGCCCGTACCCTCGGTACCCGCGTAGGACTCCCCCCCCGGAAATACAGGGCACGCAAGAGTGTGGGAGGCGCAGCCAGTAGCTGAAGCCAAGCCCGTACGTCCTCGTTTCCCCCGTTCCCCCACGCGTCTACGTGGAACCGCGCACCCGCGGGTCCGCGTATCCCGAGCCCCCCCCCTGCGAGTGTGGCTCTTAACACTGTCACACAGCAGCATGTTTTTTTTTTCATTACGTATGTTTCATCCTTCAGTCTATGGCCGCTCACTAATCATTTTAGTGTCTGCATCACAGTTTTAAGCAGGCTTCCGTTGTACTTTCCAGCAGCGAGCGCAATGCCTGCGTCCTCTCGCGCTTCTCAGCCCTCCTCCAGGGCGACGTCACCTGCCCCTTCTCATTCGTCGAATAAATCTTCGCTTTCCGACCAGATCAAGCAGAAGGTTTCGAGCGGGTTCAACAAAGTCAAGAAAGTCACTAAGGCCCTTACTCGGCCTCTCAAGAAGAAGTCTCGTCGCATTAGCGATGATGACAACGCTGCATATCTCTTATTTTAATTTTGTGTTGTCCTAACTGAAGCTTTCCTTTAGCCTCCGTCCATACTCGATCTTCCGCGGCGCCGTCCCAGCCCATCGAGATACCCAGTGACGACGACGACAGCAATCAACCAAAGTCAAAGAAACAAACAAAAGTTCAGGTATCACAAGAGCAGAAGCAGAAGGATCAGGCTCAGCTTGGTTCGTTTTTCAATTACTCCCTCCTCATGTGTCTGAACTCATGCTTATATCTCATAGACCGTGCTCGCAAAAGCTGACGCTCCCCCGCTTACAACTTCTTCAACACCGAGAACGTCACGATCAAGTACGACGACAAAGGACACGGTTACCAGTGGTTCAAGTGCTCGGCCTCCGTTTGCAAACAAAGCGGCGGGGTTAAACGCTACCTTCATACTGGCGACCGGGCAAGCACCACTAATCTCTTCTCGCACGCTCGCCAGTGCTTTGGCGACAAGGCCGTTGATGCAGGAACCAAGCCGGATACCGACCGCGACGGCAGCATATTTGCAGCATGGGACCGGCCTGGGCAGGAGCCTGTTGTCGCGTCCTATCGGCAGCATACGTCCTCTGAAACACGGTGAGCCAGTTCGATGTTCATTATTCTTATGATTTATAATCTAATTACTCGACTAGTGCCCACTTGGTGAAGTGGATTACTGAGGCCAATCGACCAATACGGATTGTAGAAGACCGCGGCTTCAGGACGTTGATGCGCACCGGACGACCAAGCCTAGAGCTTCCTATCTCAAGGACTTGCACCGAGTTCTTTGGGTAAGTGTTCGCCTTTTCATCTTTCATTAAAGTCATTCATTGACCCACTCCTTCTCCTCCTCCTCCTTGGACCTCCAACGCACTTCCGGATAACGCAGCGTTTCTCTGCAATGCTCGGACTCGCACCATTCACTTTAGATGTTCAAATCATCGACGGTATGGTTCTCCAAAGACAATGTGTGCACAATCGCGACGGTTGTTCTGTAAATGGATCGCTTTGACGAAATGTTATCGGAACCTGATGAATCCCTTCATCCCTGCTGTGAAAGTTGGGATGGCCTTTGCACGCCGCACCATGAATAAGTACTACTCAAAGACGGACCTCTCATCTGTCTATCGCATCGCGATTGGTGAGTCATATACCGGTATAATTATGCTTCCCTACTGAAGGTTGTTCCCTTGTAGCTCTCCACCCCGGACTGGAGTTTGACTACTTCGAGGTCAAGCAATGGAAGAGAAGGTGGATCAACGACGCCAAGGACCTCCTTCGGACTACGTACGACAAATACGTCACCAAATATTACAAAGCAGGTTGTTTAATTTGGTTTTTTTAGCGGTTTTTAACGCGATGTATGCTCAAAATCCAGGTCATACTCATGGTGAGTCACATTCCGGTCAGGCTCAAATGAGCACGTTCTGAGATTCGCTGAATCCACTGTTCGGATGGCGCACTAAGCAAAATCATCAAGCAGAGCATGTTCAAGTATGATTTATCACCGTTTTTAACCGATTTTTGAATTTATGTATGTTCAAAACTAATCAGCGCGCAGCTCTCAAGGGATCCTGTTTGCTCGTGTTGTATGAAGACCCCCGCGGCGTCACTGTTCTATTCCCTTATCTGCATACTTGCGATTTACAAATTCTTGGGTGATCTAGCTGCTACTTAACGGTTCGCATTTTCATTGCCATCCACAGCAATTGGATAGCCTCATCCATCATTCCGTCACTGATCATGCATTTGCCGTCGCGCGAGTGGACTTTGTCATGTGGCATAATGCAAGTCCACATCATATGTGCGCAACTCACAGAATATCCCGCGGCTGTCAAGCCCAGGTCTTCAACGTGGCGCAGATGGGACACCTGGAGTTGCTGCGCATAAATATGTATCGAGTGCTGTTGGGACACTCCGCGGATGTGTGCGGTCTTGACGGTGTTCTTGCGCAGTCTGCAGGACATGAACCTTGGCGACAGGTCTGATGTGTGGTGCTCGCTGCATCGGTTATCTCGTCATGCGATCCCCCGCATCTTGTTCTCATGCTCAAGACCCTCCCCGCTCTTACCATCTCACTTCGTCAGCTCTATCACGCACCATCTTCCACAGCGGAGGAAATATTGGTGCGCCCTCTTTTTTTGTTCTTTGGTTCACCGCCTTTGAACTGAGACTACCATATTTTTATATACACATTCGTTCACGACACTTCACGAGTGCTACAACCACGCAAAGTTCTGTCCACATACACCACGCTATAGCCTAACCCTAGCGTCTCACAAATCCCGTCCATTCGCGATCGCTTCCACGAGTATGTGAGTTCATATGCGATGTTTCCCACTGTTCCGTCCCTCATTCTCACTTTCGTTCTGTTTTCAGAATTTGGAAATCGCATGAACATGAGCATGCTCATACCCATTTCGACCTTCATTCGTCATCGTCGTGATTTTCAGGCATCAATCCCGCTTCAAGCGCTTTGTCGATCCGGTACACTACGAAGAAGGTACAGAAGATCTACGACTACTGATTTGTCGGTACGCACATATTCTCTCTTTAGACCGAATATCGAATCTCAATCGCGTTCCACTAAGCCCCCCACTTTTATTTCAGTCGATTGTCGTGTACCAGCGCCCTCGGTACGTGTTGGTCATAATCGCAGCAGTTCTCTGATTCTGCCGAACGCCAGCAGTAATTGCCAGTGTTACTCATAATTTGCCTCTGGACTTCGGTATAAGCTGGCGCGCTCTTGGGCTCAATATCGATCAAGATCGGGCCTTGCTACGCATATGAGCAATGGCTCAACGCGCATCTTACTATATCTCGTTACTACACTCTCAGTGCATCGAGGACCAACTCTACCCTGGGACTCAATCCACAAGCACGGCTTAACACAGGCTTCTCTGTGCATTTATGCTTGAAACCATTGACCCGCCTTCCATACTGATCAAGTTTGGTCACTAGATATCCTCAATGCACGTGTTTTGGTAGCTTGGCCACCCGCTTACATTAGATCCTGTCACATCGAACATAGCGCTCTCCTTCAGGAAGACGTTCGCTACCTCTGGCCAAGACTGCACAAGCGATGTGTCTCATTAAAGCGTCCTCCTATCAAGTTGGTGAGAGAATTTGTTTTCATTTCTCATTCTCTGCTTATTTGGCACCTACTTAGTCCCTGCCCAGCTTCACGTATTCCAGCAATCGGCGACATTCCATGTTCTCCTCGGTCGACTCAACTCGCGCTACAGCTTCGCATTTTGCGAAAGTGCTGCTCTAGGCGTCTCATGGCGGTTCATCATGGCGGTCCCAACGATTAATGAATGAGTTTCCAATAAGCCGACCGCACGAAGGCACAGCGAGGCGTTCCACGTGTACCTTAGTTTGGCCAAGCATAGCATCAGCAAAAACAATAATCGGTACCATTGTCTTCCGTGACCTGCCTGCCTAGACGTCAAAATTTCCAGCATAATCGGGGTATCGTTCGGTCACCCTTGTCCGAAGCCTATCAAGCTCGTGTCTAACCCTCAACGCTGGATTGATTTCGACGCTGATGAGTCGTAGCCTGGGATAGCTGTGGTACGGTATAATAGACCCGTAAGACACAACCAGAGAATATCCCGTAATATCGGCTAGGAAAGTTGTCCAATAGAAATATTGAGTACGAGACTCGGATAGGACGAAAGGACTGAGATCAAGGCTAAAGTGCCGGACTAGTCACAAGTGCGGGAGAATCGGAAACATAACGTAGAAGTGCCGGAAACACAATGCGGAAGTGCCGGATAGGAAGATCCGGTGAAAGAATGCGGAAAACTCTGAGGACGATGAATGAAAGGACTGTTTGGAAGAAGAACCGGTCAAGCGGCGAAGTGCCGGATGCACGGAATATGGAAATGCAAGGATCGGCACGTAGAGCCGCCGGTAGAAGAGCCGATGAAACGCAGAGAAACGCAGGGGAACAAAGGGGAACGCAATGAACTCGGTGAAACGCAGTAGAACGCAGTATAACGCAGGAGAACGCAGTGAAACGCAGTAAAACACAGTGAAAACGCAGTGAACTCGGTGGAACGCAATGAAACGCAGTGGGAACGCCACGGGATACGGTATAATCGCTGAAAGGACAACGGTAACCGAAGAAAGATCAGCCGGACAAGTGCCGAACGAATGGCAGGTGAATCGGCAAATGCCACCCATAGACGTACTAATAATACATTATATTGTGGCCATAGCCTAAAACACAATACATTATGTTTCGGCACATTCCGTGCCGGCCATTTAATTGCTAGAATTGCTTTGCTAGGCCTGCTATGGCCTGGATATCTGTAAATAATCGCCAAAAATGGCAATAAATGGTATTTTTTTCGCTTTTTTCATTAGATTCTACTACTGTAGTGGTTTGTAGTCCGCTTTTTCCATTACAATATGCTATTATAATGCTTTCTAGGGCGCTTTTTCATTAGAAATGGTTCATTAGATCAGTTTGTAATGCACTTTTGTAATGAAATTTCGAAAATTGGTTTTCAGCCTTGGGTCCCATAACAAAAGTTGTTAGTTGGATTAGATTGATTAGTAAATCTGAAGAGACCTCGTTGTCAATGCCTCTAGATATGGCTGTATTGAATACCTTCATGGTTCAGCAAAACTCTGGCTCGAAAATTTGCTCAAATTCCTAGGGCTTACTAATGAAAGTTGTAGCTGGTATATGGTTGACTACAAGATCCAAAAGATCCAATTAGAAATTCGCTCTGGCTGGGGTTCCAGAGCCATTACAATTTTGCGATGTAACCCTAATCTAGGGTCAACTTCGAAAATGTAGCTTGTAATGGTGAATACTGATCCTACAGCTTAGGTCCAATAACAAAACTTGTTAGTTGGATTAGATTCACTTCAAGATCTGCAGAGACCCATTACAAAATGTGAATGGATATAGGTGAACCAGACACCCCTTGTCCTTCAGACGAAAATCTGATTTTAAATTTTCGTTCAAATGCTTAGGTCGCTTAATGGATGTTGTAGGGATCATATGGTTGACTTCGGAATCCGGAATATGCGATTACAAAACTGTTGTTTGTGTAGCGCCACAGCGGAAATGGTGTATTGTCGATGTTTGTAGTCAAACTATGTATTACACGATCCTCCTCACTCGTTACAGTGGAACGAAATGTTTCACAGGTATTTCCAAACATTTCGTACTAAGTCCTATGCAAATCCAACCGTTGTGGCCGCAGATATAAGCGATTTAGTCATTCATCACTAGCCCCTATCATAAGGAAAATGCGGTATACTGGGCTGGATTACACATGTATGGTTTCGCCTCAGTGAGTTGAAATGTTTGATTAGTACCCCTCCAAATATTCCAGGTAATCCACGGGTGCTAGTCCAGTTCTTCACGGCACTATGCAGCAAATCCGTGGTGATTTCGCGATTTCTTCGCTCTAAAATATTCATTATGAAGTCCTATGCAGAATAATAGGATATATAACGCCTTAAGCAGTATTCTAATGAGTAGGAAAGTGTTAATCCCAAGTTTCATAACAATCCCAGGTGTATTGGGTTACATACATCGAAATTACCTGACAATGAGATGGTAAGGTATCAGCAGGTGTGCACTGCAGTGTATTCAGTTGGATGTGTTCTGATACATCCTCAGACTGTTATCAAAACATCAGTTAATCACTATAGAAGGTCAATAGAGCATTCTAATGACAGGCATGGGGTATGTACTTTGTCACAGGTGCAGTAATACATCATTCTTAGGTATATTTCAGGGTAAATAGGAAGTAAATTCGAGGTATTTGGGAAATACCCCGGTTTAAAAGGGTACGAAAATTTCTGAATCATCTATATATCGTATAGAATGGTTTAGTACAGAATGCGAACATTTATTTCGAGTCTACTGAATGATTTGAGGCGGATCAAGGCAGAATAGGGGCTATTCCACCCAGACTCCTAAGGCTATATCAATGGAACCAGGACAGCTACAGACAATATCTCCGTTGCAATGCGTTGGTACATATTGGTACACCATATCGTGCCAATATTTGGAGTCTTCAGACAGTGTATTAAATATGATATTCCTAAAATATCGAAATTGAGGCTAGGATATGGCTCTGCAGGGGGGAATATGAAATAATTGAATGGAATCTTGGGTATTTACCGTTAAATATGTGTGGTGAACATTTCGTGATAGTGACACTAAGCCATAGGACATCATCTTTCTGCACTTTAGCTTGGCTGACCCTAGACTAGGGTAAACTCCGAAATCCGGGTCAGTCATTTTGACAGATATTAATGCAATTTCAACGTAGTAATAGACGTTCATACCTGGCTAACATTCCTCACCAAGGAACCTAAGCCATTGCACTTCATTTGAAGCATGTTTCATTACAAAGTAACAAGTTTTCGAAGTTGACCCTAGATTAGGGTTACATCGCAAAATTGTAATGGCTCTAGAACCCCAGCCAGAGCGAATTTCTAATTGGATCTTTTGGATCTTGTAGTCAACCATATACCAGCTACAACGTTCATTAGTAAACCCTAGGAATTTGAGCAAATTTTCGAGCCAGAGTTTTGCTGAACCATGAAGGTATTCAATACAGCCATATCTAGAGGCATTGGCAGCGAGGTCTCTTCAGATTTACTAATCAATCTAATCCAACTAACAACTTTTGTTATGGGACCCAAGGCTGAAAACCAATTTTCGAAATTTCATTACAAAAGTGCATTACAAACTGATCTAATGCACTATTTCTAATGAAAAAAAGCGGACTACAAACCAATACAATAGCAGGATCTAATCAAAAAAGCGCACTAGAACCGATTGTAGTGCCCAAATCTTATACAAAAGTGATAATTATGATTTATTGCCATTTTTGGCGATTATTTACAGATAACCAGGCCATAGCAGGCCTAGCAAAGCAATTCTAGCAATTAAATGGCCGGCACAGGAATGTGCCGAAACATAATGTATTGTGTTTTAGGCTATGGCCACAATATAATGCATTATTGTCACGTCTATGGCTGCAAATGCGCAGAATAGAGCTGAACGAACGGGGGCTTAAGAGCCGCCGTACCGGAAGGAGACCCGGCGAGAAGTGAAACGCAAAGATAAACTCGACACGGCACACACCTGTAGTGTCCTACTAAATCTGTCTTGCTAAGATCGGGTAGAGGGAGGAGATAGTGCCGTGCATGCGAAGTAGAACGGTAAAAGCTCCGAGGTAGAAGGGGGAAAGCTGAAGGTCTGACTCTAGAGGGGGAAAACGCGGTGTATTCCTCACTGGAGAATCCTACTGTACATGCGGGTCCTATATACAAAAGAGCCGACGACGTATCAATCGAACTAGTGACGCATAAGAGAAGTGCCGAGTAGTGCCGGATGCTAGAACCGAGTGACGACAAGTCCTACCGTCATCCTAAGAGCGAACGACGGGTTTATACTGGACTCGTACGTCGTGAACGGGGCTAAATAAAGACGAGGGATAGGAAGATGTGAAATTAGTGGATAGGGGGAACGGTGAGGACAAATCCGCTGGTGACAGGAATGATAGAGGCGCCGAGCGAGTAGATCTGCAGGAACACGATGGGGAAGTAATTCGTACGAGGGCAGGAGTGATGGAAGTAGGATCGCAACATTTTCTAAGTCAAACGCGGACCGTCGGGTGTATCGGCGGTATTCGGGTTGCCGATACGCGGACTAGTAGAGCCGAACCGCCGTAGAAGAGCCGTCGGGTACCGGGAAAGGAGCCGTTGCGTCGCCGGATATGTCGGGTGTCTTGGGCGTATGCGGGCGGCGTGTCTAAGTTATGTAAATCGTAAAAAGACGGGGTTTGGACCATTGGATGTGCCGAGGATATGTGCCGCCTCATCAACGCGCCAAGGGTGAGCAACGTCAGCAGAACCGTGAGGGGTAATTGACCAGAATGCGTAGAGTCGAATTGCCCCAGCGGATGAGTACCTGTCGTCCAGAGGCTGAGGGCAAGGAAAGGGGAAGTTCAACTTCTGGACCACCTGGCCGCAATAAGAGTAACGTCTGATTCTGAGACAGGGAGTGAAGTGAGCGCGTCGGGGGTGAAAGAGAGCGTTGCGATTGTTTTTAGGCGAAGCTTGCGTCTGCGAGCGACTGTTGTGCTCTATAATGGCCCGGTCGTGTACGTAGTTGAAGCCGCCCTCTGCGTAAAGGAAACTGAGGCATTGACAACGAGCTGGGAAAAGAAAAGGTGCGCAAGGTAAAACGTCCCAGAGGAAATCGAAAAGCGCTCACGAGTGCCTCATCCTCGTCCCGGCCCTCATTCTCCCACTGATGCTGGCAAACGACGCAACAACCCTTGGTCGACGTAGCAGGAACGACGTCCACTGTAGCAGACTCAGATCAGCACGCCTGACGAGGTTGCATGTGAAACCAACCAGAACCCCAAGGACTCTGGAGCGGTCGTCCGCCCGTGAAGTTGCGACCCAGTCAGTCCTAACGCCTGCGCTCGTACTCTGGATGTCATCGATTGTCGGAGGGGAGAGAGGACTGGCAGTGGACGGTGCCAGCGGATGAGGAAGACGGGCGCAAGTGGTTCGCAGGTGCGAGGCCCCGCGTCCGGCTTGGCATTCCACAAAGGGAAATGGTGTGCGTTGATGTGCCCTGTATATTACACTGGGCCACATGAACATATGTCATACATATGTAGTACAACTTCAGCACCTCGTCATCACGTCTTACTTAGCTAATTAGCTAGTGTCCGTACCCCGTGTAGAAATAGCTAATTAGCTTCGAAATGCCAATAGCCACACACTGGCAGTAATTGCCCGAATAACGTCTGAACGAGGAAATCGTCTAAGTCCCCGAAAACGGTAAGTGCTCGTCGTTGCGATCGGAGGTCGTCGGCACGTTCCCACACTTGCTGATTGCTTCCCACCGCTGCGGCACTTGACCACATATGTCCGCCGCCGGCTGTCAAACCTTCGCGTTCATTGTTGCCAACAGCGAGCTCGATATCTCGGTCATTTCTGACCCATTTCATTAGATACTTTCGTCATAAATCATCTTAAATAGTTCTTGTATTGTACTACATAGACAAATAATCATTAACCGTCATATAATAGCTGAAAATGCGACATAAAGAAAGCATGAGGCCCAAGATGAATTCATACATGATTTACAGCACCATAATGAGTGTACAAACCAAGCTGAAAGGTACCTATAGTGCTATATAGTCAGTTAATTAGAATTATGAGCTACAGGGAGACATGGTCTATGTAGTGAAGGGGAATTAATTGTCAAATATTACTGAGGACTTAGTCTGTGCTAGAAGCCTTCTAGCCATAAGGTAAAAGCATGTAAGGACTCTCATAATGATAAGAAAGTATTTCTACAAGCGCCAGATTGCTGTGATGCCTACAAAGATGGTGGTCATCAGGGAAGTGTAGGCATAGATGGAGTTATCATGTTGATTACAGACGTTATTCTACATTATAAAGCTCATATATATCGTTCTATAGTACCAAAGAGTGTTCCTAAGGATTTATACGGTTTGATGGCGCATGTGGAACACAAAAACGACGAAAATATCAAGTGGATGCATAGGGGTATTGACATCTACCTGCTAAGACATAGACAAGGCTTAAGAGCTTTGTATGCGGAATTTAGCTACTTGAATATGTGCTCTATGTTATCCAATTTTTTTAAGGCTGTAAACCGAGAATCTGAAAGGCTATAGCAACCACAAAAGCGAGTGGTTATTCATGTGTCTTAGGAGTATTGCGACGGAAGTCGGCTTTTTAAACTCACAGAATTATTCGTAAGTGCTTAAATACAATGCTTCAGTGTAAGTACACAGTTTCGAAAGAAGGGGACCAGTGGTTGCCGAGATATGAGCCCAGATTTCCGTTCCATGCATCCAGTTCATCCACACTTACCCTTTTAAGCAACTACTGTTCCCCAACGGGATTCACAAGTCATATCATCACAACTACTCGTCCCACCCTTTCGCAAATTTGTACATTATACAAGGACCATGTTACGAGCATTTTGCATTATTTGTACGATTTTAGATGCCCTCTGTCAGTCAGTAGATTATATGAGTAGTGATTTCCCCTCCTCATGTGTGCAATTCTTATAGCTCCTGCAGCCTGGAGACCACAACTCTGTAAAACAGCGATGTCCTTTGCATTACAATATTACTACTTTATTTTGAAGATGGTAGCTATTAACCAACTGTAGCATCTGCTGTGGAGGGACAAACCCCTATCACTCCTGTCTGCATTAATTCACAGTTCTTGTCTTAAAATTGTCCTCAGCGGCTCTATCCTCGAGTAGGTAAGACATTAGGATACCAAAGAACGTTTTTGGTTACTCTACTAGGTATTCCAATGCATATTCCTGGCAAAGGAAGCGTCAGTTACCTTGGGCTTCCTGGGTCTTTACATATTTTCCTCTTTTATAATCAATTATTTAGGAATCTACAAGTTCTTATCACATTTAAATTAGTAACAGAAAACCTTGAATGCAGTCATAGAACGCTCTGAACACAATATAAAGCCCTATCCTCCCTCAGGGCATCTTGTCTCCAGTGGACAAATACCAATCATTCCTAGTGGACAGTGCATGTCTCTATCATGTAATATAACTCTAGATATGAGTCTCATGGAGTATTTTTATCCATTGGAGAGTTGTAAACCTTGTATGAATTCATCTTGGGCCTCATGCTTTCTTTATGTCGCATTTTCAGCTATTATATGACGGTTAATGATTATTTGTCTATGTAGTACAATACAAGAACTATTTAAGATGATTTATGACGAAAGTATCTAATGAAATGGGTCAGAAATGACCGAGATATCGAGCTCGCTGTTGGCAACAATGAACGCGAAGGTTTGACAGCCGGCGGCGGACATATGCGGTCAAGTGCCGCAGTGGTGGAAAGCAATCAGCAAGTGTGGGAACGTGCCGACGACCTCCGATCGCAACGACGAGCACTTACCGTTTTCGGGGACTTAGACGATTTCCTCGTTCAGACGTTATTCGGGCAATTACTGCCAGTGTGTGGCTATCGGCATTTCGAAGCTAATTAGCTATTTCTACACGGGGTACGGACACTAGCTAATTAGCTAAGTAAGACGTGATGACGAGGTGAACTTCAGTACAATTGCGGTACAGAAGAACATATTCAGAACATATTTAGTTCTATTTCAGACCAATTTGGGGTCTAAATGAAGTAGCTGACATATGTACTACAATTGTACTACATATGTTGTACATATGTGCTGCATATGAACTGTATATGGACTGAATATGTAGTGCATATGTACTGCAAGTGTCCTACATATGTGCCGGCACTATCAAGGCCTGCACTACCACTTGGTCTCATCTGTAGATCATCTGGCAAAGGGATTCTTTGCTGCTGGAAAAGATGTGGAAGGTATACAGAACATGACAGATGCAACAGACAAAGACTTGCAAGTGGAATTGTGAGGACGGGTGATGGACGGTACAGATTAATAGGCGGAAGGACTGATGTGTGACTTAGGGATTGACACAGTCCTGATATCCCATGTTCAAAACAAGCTTGTTGTGCACCCAATATGTCATTTCGCTGTCTCATTTTGCTGTAAATTAGTGATGGTACACATTGGGTGTAAGGAGAACCCCCTAGAGTACCTTGTACGCTTTTTCTTTTCTACTTATTTCACAATCCTTTGCCTTATCTTTTACTTACACCTTTATGTTTCACTTATACTTCGACGTGCATCGCATTTCTGCCCTTTATTTGACAAGCTTAGTGTGGCATCTGCTGGGCTCCCGGCGCTAAATCGACCATCCAGTAAGCGCCGGAAGCGCCCATAGCACATGCTTCTCCAGCCACTTCTGTTTTAGGCATGTACACCCCCCATATGATTTATTTGTGTACTGTACAGTTCTTGCTTTGCTTTCCAACTCCAACGACTAGTGTCGTACCGAGAGCGAGAAGGCTGCCGGACAATAAGTCCAACAGAGAGCAAGAGTGACGGAGGGGACGGATCACACAAAGGCAAGGCGGAGGGACTTAGAGAGATTCAGACGAGAGGTAGAAAGACTTTTGTAGATTGAACTAATAGTCAGACTGAGGTTTACAAGGCGGACTAGCTAGCTTTTATACGACGGAGGCCAGGGACAAAACAGATCGTAAGATCCAGGAGGCTATGAGAGAAGGGACGATGAAACAGTAAGTAACATATGGCGAAGGTCTGGTGGGCGGATAGCCGGACGGATATATTGTGTGTATAGGTAAGAAGTGGAGTAGAGCATATGGATGAACTAAGGGAAGCCAAGCAGATATGTTTCAGTAACTAATATGGATGGATGATGCGGAAGATATCCGGAAGGTGACAGATGCAACTGACAAAGACTTGAGCGAAGGTTAACGAGGACAGATGACGGAAGGTACAGGCGGATGAGACGGACACGTAGCTTAGGGGTCGGCACAGTCCTGACATAAAGGCACCTCATTGTTGTAAGGTACGGATGCCAGTGTCGGGATGCCAGCAGGCACTTCTCGCGGGATGTGACCTGGCACTTACACGACTTCTCAAGCATTCCAGCCATCACATAGATACATGCACTGCGGGCACCCAACTATCTTTCCGCCCGAAAAACTGCGTGAGAAAAAGGGTTTGTAGTTTCCGGCAGGTTTTCCGGCCGGGAATACTTAGAGTTTTCTGGCCAGCAAAATGGCAGAAATAATATGCATTTTTCAATAGTCTTGCTGAGAGAAAGATGCTGAGTTTTCCCTTGCATTCTGGAACTGTCGAAACCACCGGAAAATGATTTGTTTTTCCCGTGACAAAAACGTAACATTTTTTGGGTGGTTTTTCTGATAGAAAAATGCCAAGTCTTTCGAAAGGTTTTCTGCCGGAAATCCTCAAAGTTTTCTGACATTAAATCAAGCATTACCTACCAATTTCCCACCAGAATAACGGGGAAATGCGGAAACCCCTCCGAAAAACTATGAGGATTTCCTACTGAAATACCGTTCGAAAAACTTGACATTTTTCCGTTAGGAAAACCCTACAACATCTTCCACTCAGCAAAACTGCGGGAAAACTCATACTATTTCTACAATTTTACGAGCAGAAAAAATCTACGCATTCCTGACAGGAAAACCCGTCAGAAACTACAAACCCTCTTTCCCACGGGGGTTTTCGGGCAGAAAAATAGTTGGGTGCCCGCAGTGACATGTACTTGCGAAAGTCACCCATTTTGACCATAAATATAATTTATTAAGTATTCTATACTACATATTAACAAATAAAAGGGAGCCGGCACACTCCCCTGTGCCGGCTCGGGTGGTCATAGTGCCAGATAATATGAAAACAAAAATTGAGAAAAAAAACCTTGGGGGACACATTATGCGAGGGCGCACCCTGCTCGTGCGTGTGTGTGCCTCACGACACGGTGGTGATTGCGCGTGCGCGCGATGGGCGTGTGCGCGTGATGGCGGGTGTGCGCGTGGTGGCGGCGGGTGCGTGGTGGCGTGCGTGCCTACGTGCGCGAGATGGCCGGTGGGCGTACGCCGTGCGTGGTGTGGTGGTCGCGCTGTCGTTGTACGCGCGTGGGTCGTGGGGTACGTGCGTGCGTGGTGGCGGCGTACGTGTGTGCGCTTGGGGGCGTGGTGGCGCGTGGGTCGTGGGGTGCGTGCCCTTGGAGGCGTGGTGGCGCGCGTGGCGTTTGGCGGCGTGCATGGTGGCGCATGTGCCTGCGTGCGCGAGATGGCGGGCGGGGCGTACGCGCGTGGGGTCGTGGGGTGTGTGCGTGCGCGCGCGGCTCCCGCTCCCCCGTGCTCCTCGTTGTCCTCGTCGTCGCGTCCTCGTCCTCGTCGTCGTTTCGTCGTCGTCGTGGTCGCGTCGTCGTTGTACGCGTGGTGATGGTGGCGGTCGCGTCGTCGTGGCCTGAGCGAGCTGGCGGCTTGCGCGCGGGCGTGCGCCAGTGCCTGGGTGGGTGCGCGCGGGCGTGCGCTTCGGTGCGTGCGTGCGTGCGTGCGTGCGGTGGTGGGGTGCGTGCGGGCGTGTGCGCGCGGGTGGGGTGGGGTGCGTGCACGCGCGTGGTGTGGACGGCGTGCGGGCGTGGTGGCGGCGTGCGGGCGTGTGGGGTGCATGCGGGCGTGCGCGTGGTGGTGGCGTGCACACGCGTGGTGTCCTCGCGAGCTTGGGCGCGTGCGCGCGGGACGGCGGCGTGCGGTGTGTGCGTGGGCGTGGGGTGCACGTGGGCGTTGGGTACGCGTGGGCGTTGGGTACGCATGGGCGTTGGGTGCGCGTGCGGGCGTGGTGGGCGCGCGGGCGCGGGTGTGCGCTTGGGCGCGGGTGTGCGCTTGGGCGCGGGCGTGGGTGCGTGCGCGTGGGCGTGGTGCGTGCGCGCGTGGTGGCGTGCGTCGACGCCTGGGTGCGTGGGTGCGGGCGCGGGCGTGGTGGGTGCGCGCGTGTGGTGGGTGCGGGCGTGGTGGCGTGCGTCGGCACCTGCGTGCGGGCGTGGTGGGTACGGGCGGGCGTGGTTGCGTGCACGCGGGCGTTCGCGTGGGGTGCGGCGCGCGTGCGCTTGGGTGCGGCGCGCGTGCGCTTGGGTGGGCGCGTGCACGTGGGGTGCGGTGGGTGTGCGCATCGCGACGCGGTGGTGGTGATGGTGGTGATGGTGGTGGTGGTGAACAGTCAATAATATAAAAAAAAGAAAAAAAAACACGCACCTAGGGGGCACATTACGCGCGCCCCCGTCGGTGCCCTGCTCGTCGTGCTCGGTGGTCTCGCGTGCGCGTGTGGTGTGTCCGTGCGTGCGCGCGGGCGTTTACGTGGGGTGCGGCGCGCGTGGGTGGTCTCCCGCCCCTTCCCGCCTTTCCCCTCGTCCTCCCGCTCCTTTGTGCTCGTCGTCGTCGTCGCTCCGCGCTCGTCTTTGTCGCTGTTGTTGTTGTCGTCGTTGTTTCGACGTCGTCGTCGTCGTGGGCGTGGGCGTGGTCGTGTTCGGGGTTGTCGTCGTCGTCGTCGCTCGTGGTTGTGGTTGTTGTCGCGTGGTCGTGGTTGGTCGTTGTCGCCTCGTCGTGGTTGTTGTCGTGGTCGTTGTCGGTGGCTGGCACGTTGTCGTCGGTGCGGGGAAGGGGATGGGTGGGTGGATGGGCGCAGGGAAGAGAGGTAGCAGAAGGGCAGAGGGTTCGGCGCAATGCGGGGCGGAGTTTGAATTTGTCCGCAGCAGTACTACTTGTCGCACTGAGTAGGGGCCAATAGTACGGACTTATGGCCTAATGGTTCAGAGCGCTGTTTCTGATCATGTGACTTGTGCCCGCAGAGGTTGCTGGTTCGACTCAAGTTACTGCCAAAATGATAATATGCTAAATCATTCTTTTTGCTATAAATCAGTAACGGTACAGCTGAAACATGTGTTTCAAATGTACAAATGAACGGAAAATGGACCGAAATTGAATCATCTGAGCCACATATGTTCTACATATGTACTGAGGCAATATTCAGATCAAATTCAGTGCTGTCAGCACATATTCAGTCCAGATGGTTCAGATTCAGATCTGACTGTCAAATGTAGTTCATATGTACTTTGTCACTACATGATTCAGAGATCATATATGTATTCAGTACATATTGAGTGCATATGTGGTACAATTGCAGTGCACTTTCAGATATGTACTACATATGTAGTACATATGTTAACGTGGCTGAGTGTAATGTCCTCGATGTGCCCTTATGCGGCAAGGTCATCGACCGACTTCTCCCTTTCCGTCGCGGAAACGACTAATTTAACTAATCCCGAGCACGATGCAGCACAGTCTGGCGGCATGGAGCGTCTCCGCTCCTGAAATCACCATTGCTCTCAACGCTAAGGGGACGCAGCTGAGGACAAAACCTTCCAAGTCCACCATCCGACTCCGGAATCGACTAGCCAACAAGAGGTGAGTTGTTCGTCTCACTCAACTCAGTTCCCTTACAGTCTTCAAGCCCTGCAGAAGTGGACAACTTTTGGAAGCAAAAGTATGCACGTTCTAAGTCAAAACTCAAGTAAGAACGCTCCCTGTCTCAGGCATTTTGCCTAACTTGACCCTCACATCCAGCAGGTCAAAAGTGCCTCAACCTACGGACGTCTCCTCGCAAACAGACGTTCCTACGGCCTCGGATTTAACTTTGTCCCCATCGCCTACTGCTACAGCTACAGCGGACCTTCAATCACGCGCACCGACGCCCACACCGAAACCAACGTTGGAGCCGGGTCCTTCAGACGGAGTCGACCCTTCGACGAAACCTCTCGACGGGCCTTCGGAGGATCAGGCAACGCCCGTTCTTGAGCAGGACCTTCAATCACATGCACCGACGCCCACACTGAAACCATCATTGGAGCCGAGTCCTTCAGACGGAGTCGACCCTTCGACGAAACCTCTCGACGGGCCTTCGGAGGATCAGGCAACGCCCGTTCTTGAGCAGGACCTTCAATCACATGCACCGACGCCCACACTGAAACCATCATTGGAGCCGAGTCCTTCAGACGGAGTCGACCCTTCGACAAAACCTCTCGACGCGCCTTCGGAGGATCAGGCAACGCCCGTTCTTGAGCATGACAGTCCTCCTGCTTCTCAGCCAGGATCACCTTCGACTACGCCCCTTCCCAGCCTGAGAAATCCGTCCTCCACACGGTCCCCTTCCCCTACGTCTTCCGATACATCTTTAGGCGGCGACCGTAAGGCTTTACTCCAGTCACTGGCTGCACAGGCAGACATTCTTCTAGAAGCAGTAGAGAATTGGAGAATCTCCGAAGATGTCACCAATCTACTCGACTCACGGCTGAAGGCAGCGTCAAATTTGCTGAGGCAGCCGACTGGGGTAAAAAAAACGTCTTGAGTTTCTGAGTCATTTGGAACACATTGGACGAGTCGTGGATCAGAGCGCATTCCTCGAGCGCTCACCTTTACAAGCAGTTCACAGCCATGGTTATCTACATTCCCAAGAAATATTTGAAGCAGGTTGTTCTATCCATTGGCACGTTGGAAGACGCCAAATTTTAGTCGGCCTGACGGGACTTTTGTCTGGAGTGCGGGATTGGCTTTCGCAACCGTCGCCGACCTTGACGGCAATTCTTAACCTGGTATTTTCTTTTCTCTCGCTCTCAAGCCCGAACTACACATGGGTTAACGTATTCTTTTATTTTCGAGATCATCGATATGACGAACAACAATTACAGTCATGGGTTCATGAATGCCACCCAAGTGAAACGTTTGAAGTCAGGCAGTTGGCTGTCAGATGACATGATCGACTACGCTTTGGGTAAATCTCTCCGATCATTAGTGACAGTGCGTGAATTGAAAACTGGGCAGGCAATTTTCGTTGCGAGGATGCCGTTGTGCACAGAGCAAGCAAGGACATCCTCATCTGCTCGTCGGGGCTTATGCCTTGCATGGCTCGACTCGCAAGAACAACTGTGGATGTTGACAGCTTGGACGACAGCGACGACGACGACGAGAACTCTGGGAAGCTTGATCAGGAGACAGTCAAAAGTTTGTGCGCTTTGGAAACAGTAGGTCGAACGGTCTCTTATCCAAGCGTCGCTGAAGCTGACACCAGTTCATATGAAGGTCTTCAACCGCAACGTCCTCAGGCATATTCGAAAGATTATTTTGCCTGTATGCACAGGGGATCACTGGATCCTTGTACATTGCAATTTGGCAGACCTCGTTATCGACATTCTGGACAGCCGATCCAATAAGGTGCCCAAGAGGGCCCAAGGAAAGCATTATTCTATATACATTGAAGTATGTTTTATTCGTTCCCTTCAGCTTGGGGTTAGGATAAATCATGAGCACAGCGCTTTTGTCTTTGGCTCAAGATGCTGATTGATAAGTATGTTCTTCCGTTTGAGGATCCAGTGGAAAACTCCACACTGTGGACCCTGAAGACTCCCTTCGCTGTGGCCAAAGCTAATTGCAATGTTCACGAAGACGTACATATCTTTTCCTTCGCATTGATCAGAATAAAATTTGACTGAATTGTTCTTCCACAAGTTCCCTTACCAGAAGAATGACAACGACTGCGGTCTGTACGTGATCAAGTTCGCAGAGCACTTACTGAACGGAGAGACAATCAACCACGACGACGTTCCCAGGCTCAACTACATCTTCACCTGATTGGACCTCTCTGGACCACGTCCGACTCAGACTTTGGATGGACTTACCGAAGCTTGAAAAGGACTGGATATTCATTCCAGAAATTATTCGAGATTATTCTCTTTACGAAAAGTACCTGTAAATATTCTTTTCAACTATTTTCTATTTTTACTTTGTTTTGCCCATGGCCACGATTTCTGTACCTTTCATTTGAGCCAGAGTTCATGAGTTAGTTGGGAATATTCATTGTGCTAGCTGTACTTGATGAGGTTATTAGAGATTTGCTCGTGAACAACAAGTGCTATTCAGCCAATCAAATGCTGGTGTGATTCCACACAGTTATACCTTTCATTTGAGCCTGAGTTCATGAGTTAGTTGAGAATATTCATTGTGCTAGCTGTACTTCCGTTATACTATTGAGTTGACTCCCTGATGAGGTTATTGGAGATTTGCTCGTGAACAACAAGTGCTATTCAGCCAATCAAATGCTAGTGTGATTCCACAAAGTCGTACCTTTCATTTGAGCCTTAGTTCATGAGTTAGTTGGGATTATTCATTGTGCTAGCTGTACTTCCGTTATACTATTGAGTTGACTCCCTGATGAGGTTATTAGAGATTTGCTCGTGAACAACAAGTGCTATTCAGCCAATCAAATGCTGGTGTGATTCCACACAGCTATACCTTTCATTTGAGCCTGAGTTCATGAGTTAGTTGAGAATATTCATTGTGCTAGCTGTACTTCCGTTATACTATTGAGTTGACTCCCTGATGAGGTTATTGGAGATTTGCTCGTGAACAACAAGTGCTATTCAGCCAATCAAATGCTAGTGTGATTCCACAAAGTCGTACCTTTCATTTGAGCCTTAGTTCATGAGTTAGTTGGGATTATTCATTGTGCTAGCTGTACTTCCGTTATACTATTGAGTTGACTCCCTGATGAGGTTATTGGAGATTTGCTCGTGAGCAACAAGTGCTATTCAGCCAATCAGATGCTAGTGTGATCCCACACAGTTATACCTTGCATTTGAGCCTTAGTTCATGAGTTAGTTGAGAATATTCATTGTGCTAGCTGCCAATAACCTCATCAGGGAGTCAACTCAATAGTATAGCGGAAGTACAGCTAGCACAATGAATAATCCCAACTAACTCATGAACTCAGGCTCAAATGAAAGGTACAGCTGTGTGGAATTATATCTATGCCTGATTGGTTGAGTATACATTTGATTTCAAACTTAGATTAAATTTTTATTCTCCTAAGCAGATATAACCTTCTAAAAATGTAATATCATATAATTTCCCACACTTTTATGGTTTTTTAAAACAAACAATGATGCTTTAGGTCTGCATTCACATCTATGAACTGAATTTTTTAAGATCCAAACCAACACTTTCAATATAAACAACCTCTGTTAATTATATTTAATTATAATAATAGAAGAATATTGTATACCACAATGAGGAGACATGATCAAAGGTTATGCTCAGCCAAACAAATGATCAGAAGGTTAGTGCGCTTCAGAAAATGCATTGATCACCTGTCCCGGGTTAGGTGATGCTGGCGGACCCCGCCAGCACCGGCTAATAAGGATAGGCCATTTTTTTTATATATACTATATGTATTTGATCTGTTTTTGTATATACTGTATCAATTTATGTAGTAGAAAACTGGTATAGCAAGACGGAGTAACTAAAACTAAGCAGTTGTTGAGGGATTCAGTTGAACAACAATTCACTCAAAGATCAGATAGTGGTAAAGAAGAAAGAAGAGAAATTGATGGATTGATGTCAGATAATAATTTCGGACTCCGCTTCAACTGTAAATTAGCTATACAGTTCTTCCATAACACTTTCCCACGCCAGGACGTCAGTATAGATTTTGCATCTTTGAGTTAAGAACAAACTAAAGGAAGATGAGACTTCCCTTCTCATTGGTACTTTCTGATGCTGCTGGTTCACCCTCTAATCTTACATTGTATTGAATCAGTTCGATGTAATTTCGCATTCTGAACAACTCAAGCAAGTCATAAAAATCAAATCCAGAGGCATTATAAATCAATCTTGTTGCTAATTTCGCATTTTGGACACTGTAGCTTGTCCCTAAAATATGCCAATGGTATACTATCAATTGTATCCTATGTAATTTCGCATTCTGAACACTTTTTGCCACTCAAGCAAGTCATGAAAGTCAATCCCTAAGTCAGTAGCCCACTATTTGCTACTTAAGTTCGCATTTTTGCCCTTCTTGACTGCTTTAAAATGGCCCTAACTACTTCGGAGTTCTTGCATTTTATGTATTTTATCATTCTGAGCAACTTTCCTCTATATACCTAAGTAATTGGGACAGGTCCTGCCCTTGTACTCACAAAAAAAAGGCCCTCTGAGCGAATTTTGTTGTTCTTTGCCTGTGGGAATGTCCCCTAGCTCCCCTGGGTCATGTGCTTACAGAATACTTCAGAGGTTTTCTGTAAGCACATGATCTAGGGGGGCTAGGAGTCACCTTCTGGCTGTACTTCGCATTTTTGCTCAATTTAAATGGCAATATCTGCTGCTACAAATTGTGCCCCACATCGGATTTATGTTCTTTTACATTCTGAACAACTTTGTCCACTCAAGCAAGCCATGAAAATCAAATCCTGAGGCAGTACAGCTCATTCTTCCTGCTAATTTCGCATTTTGGAGACTGTAGCTTGTCCTTAAAATATGCTAGGTATATACTGTCAATTGTATCCTATGTAATTTCGCATTCTGAACACTTTTGGTCACTCAAGCAAGTCATGAAAGTCAATCCCTAAGTCAGTAGCCCACTATTTGCTACTTAAGTTCGCATTTTTGCCCTTCTTGACTGCTTTAAAATGGCCCTAACTACTTCGGAGTTCTTGCATTTTATGTATTTTATCATTCTGAGCAACTTTCCTCTATATACCTAAGTAATTGGGACAAGTCCTGCCCTTGTACTCACAAAAAAAAAGGCCCTCTGAGCGAATTTTGTTGTTCTTTGCCTGTGGGAATGTCCCCTAGCTCCCCTGGGTCATGTGCTTACAGAATACTTCAGAGGTTTTCTGTAAGCACATGATCTAGGGGGGCTAGGAGTCACCTTCTGGCTGTACTTCGCATTTTTGCTCAATTTAAATGGCAATATCTGCTGCTACAAATTGTGCCCCACATCGGATTTATGTTCTTTTACATTCTGAACAACTTTGTCCACTCAAGCAAGCCATGAAAATCAATTCCTGAGCCAGTACAGCTCAATCTTACTGCTAATTTCGCATTTTTTATACTATATTCTGTCCCAAATAAATGCTAGTGATGTTTGGTCAATTGTGCCCTATGTAATTTCGCATTCTGGACACTTTTGGCCACCCCAGCAAGTTCTCAAAATCAAATCCTGAGCTTGTACAATCAAAAAAGTCCATTTTGAGCGGATTTTCTAAGTATTTAATAGCTAATGATATAGTAGATGCATCCATCATTTACATGCTATTTAACTACCTCCTCCTTGAGCCTCCTTAGCCTTGTAGTTGGCCAACCATAGCAGTAGCTCTATGGCATTGCTGAAGTTCCCTGGTTCTTCTATCACCAACCATTCAGCAAATGCTGTCAAGTCTGCTCCTGGATTCATGTTCAGATGAGCCAGATCTTGGCATGCCTTTTCCCTCAGCTCCTGAGTGTTCCTGATATGCCATACAGCCAGTATCACAGTGTCCTTGAGTCCTCCACATGACCTGTCTCCCTTGGATAAATCCCCATGACTGCTTGGTAGCCATGATTGCCCAGTGGTCTTGCACTTGCCCTGTGGTAGATGACAATGGAAGCAATAGGAGAACTTCACTTTGTACTTCATCATACTCCTCAGATTCTGCCACCCAATAGCATTCTCATATGGACCAGGAAGCTTTTGATGTTGGTGACATGCAATGAATGGTGGCCAATGAGATGCCTTCACCATAGTGCCATTGATTGCCCAGCATGCTTTGCAGTGACCATTCAAGTACTTGCACAAGCTGTTGAGCTTATTGAACTTGTAGTTTTTAGCGTCAACTAGCTGGCGATGGTATGCTTGATCCAGTTGAATAGGAAGTGCTGGTCCAGACGACATGGACTGTATCTGAGTTTCAGAAGGGCGTGTGAGATGTAGGCGCTTGTTGAGTGGTGCTGTACTAGGCAAGGCTTCTGCAGGACGCTTTCGGGATATGGTAGAAGGAACTGAAAGACTGATAGACGCTGGGGCGACTGGTGGAGGTACAACTGCAGGCACTGGGGTGGCCCTAGCAGAAGAAGCAGTAGACGTAGTGGCGGTTGTTGATGCTGATGTATCTTCAAATAGCGATTGATCCAAGTTGGCCAACTCAAAGTCGTTGAAACTGTTGAACAAGTGGTCGTCATCTGAATCATCTCCAGATGTAGCTGGTTGAGTGGTGCTGGTGGGAACTGTAGCAGCTTGCATATTTGTAACAGTCTTCTTTGGTACCACACCCATGATCCGTTCCCATTCGCTGCGCTTGATGTCCTGGATAAGCTGGTGATAAGCACTGCTGAATGGCAAGTTGGGATTGCACAAGTTGCATAGACGTGTGTTGGAATGAATCTTGGCCAGTTCCTGACAGGTTTGAACATGTCCATCTAGCAATTTCGAAGGAACCGCCCTATGACATCCACCCCAACCCCTCACCCACTGCAATGTCTCTGTTGTGCAATCTCGATCATCAAGTCGAGAATGAGGATCAATGATATGAACAGCCCTGTCATTGATGAGAATGGCCTTAGCAGAACCACCACCACGACCACCACGACCAGCGCCTTGAATGATGTTGAGGATGTTGTATGGAACACCAACGAAGACAACAGCGACCACATTTGGATGATCAACACCATGTATCATGCCAGTCGTAGCAGTAATCCACCGGAATTCTGAACTTGTGCCATTCATCCAGTTGTGTTCATTGTCTGCTCTGACGCTGGTTTCGAGTTTTGAATGCGAGATCATGTTGTGGGTATAGCCAGCCAGTTTGTCTGCATCACTAGTCGATTGCGTAAAGACAATGCCCTTGTCGTTTGGCCCAAAGTCCTTGTCCAGAATAGCAATAACGCCACGGATGACCTCATGCATAGGCACTACGTTCCTGTCCATGGAGTACTGGTGGTATTCAATTTGAGGCTGAGGAACTGGCGAACGAAGAACAGCAGTCGAACGGCGAGCACCAACAAGGCTGAGGAACTCTGTCTCCTTTTTGATGGGAAGCGTAGCGGTGAGGTAGACCTTCTGAACTGGAAAGTCTGCGAGATGCCACAGCTGCTGGAAGTCCTTGCGCCATGAGTTTGAGGTGAAGATCTGATGTGCTTCATCTATTACAACACGTTTGATACACCTTTCGTTCTCTGCATAGGCACTGTATACTATTTAGCATGAGCTGGTAACGAATTGAGAAGTACTCACTTGGCGAATGTACCACAAATAGCAGTTTCCAGCGCCACAAATACCAATGGCGACCTGCCCATGTCCCGGTGCTTGCTAGTGTAGTGAAGTGCATTGATACCGAATGCTTGCGCCTTGACCAACTGGTCTTGAAGTAAAGCCTTGTTGGGAACGACCACGATTGTCTTGTAGCCAAGATGCTGCTCTTTGAAAACCGGTAGCAAATATGACAAGCTTTTGCCTCCACCAGTTGGAAGAATGCCCACGAAGTTGTTCTCCAAAGCTAAAGCGTGTTTGACAATATTCCGTTGACCTGGCGACTTGAATTCAGCAGTTGGATTCTTGAAGAACTTCCGAAGCAAGTCGAGTGCATATCCTGGCTCATTCACTGAGGGCCCAGTCGGTGGTAGAGGCGCAGCAGAAGAAGAAGAAGGAACAGGAGGAAGCGAGGCTGCTGGTGCAGAAAGTTCTGGTGGATCATCTCCATACAAGTCCTCAATCTCGGTGTAATCCCCTTGAGCAATCTCCTGGAGTGGCGTAACCGGATGTATGGATGTCGAAGTAGACTCATGCAAGGGGAACTGTGGCGCTGAATCTGCATAGCGAATGCCTTCTGACTGAGCAATGAACAGTGCTTTCTGAACACCCTCTGCCACCGATTTCTGCACCTTGGACTCTACAGCATCCATAACCCGAGCCATGGCAGATGAAACAGCACCCGTAACCGTATTGGCAATCTCAGCACGTATGCCTGCAAGCAAGGCAGCTGTATCGAGTGTAGGCGTAGCAGCAGTAACACCAGAAGTTGTGAAGGTAGTTGTGGTGGGAAATAACTGGTTGCGCTTCTTGACTATTAGCGGGACCATGGGTGGATACTCTGGAAAGCAGCCCATCATTCTTGCCCAAGCGTCAGAGGCGAAACCAAAGCGTAGAACCATGTCGCTGGTGAGGGACGGAAGATGGCCAGCCTCTGGTGCGTAGTGTGCACGTTCCACTCTTGTAGTGTGGCCACGAAGTTCAGCAAAAGCGTCTTCACCTTCCATGGCCAGCTGGAACTCTGAGCCCAAGTAGACGCGCCCCATCTCAACCGTAAGTTGACGGAAGTTGCGCAAGCCGCAGTCCCTAACACCAGCCTTCTGCTGCATGAACGTGGCTAGCAGTTCGCTAAACGTATCTGCAGTTATCACCTTTCCCATGTCGAGCCACAGGTACTCAGCATACAGCAGTGCAGTCTCTTCATCCCAAGCGACACGAGCCAGAATCTGTTCCAAAGGACGTATACCAAGCAAGTAGATCTCCAGCAAGTGGGTGAGTTCTGGATGGCACTTCATGGCTATGAAGGACTCTGCGCCTTGTAGATGTTCTGCTTTGGTGCGACGGGTGACGAGCCAGAGGTCTTTGAGCGAACGGAAGACAGTACGAGGTCGATTTGAGTTGCGAATCTTGTGCTCCACAAACTCTGCACCACGTGGATCAGGGCCAGCCGTAATGAAGCTGTATAGCGCCAGAGAGTGGTTGATCTCGCGCATGATCCCAAGTACCTCCAAGACAGCAGCTTGATTCCAAACAGCACCACCAGCACTGTCTTTGCGTAATAGGAAACGACCAGGCGTGTTGAGCAGCGCAGCCATTAACTGATTGGGCTTTGCGACCATGGAATCGATGTCGTCTAGCCAGGAAGAGCCTCTAGCTGTAGTTGTCCAGTCGTCACTGATGTTGTCTGGAATCGAGTACTCAAATACTTCAGTGTTGAACAGAGAGGTAATTTGAGCCTTGATATGCGCAGCGAGTCCTTCAACTGCAAGCCGTAACCGTGGAACATCCAGAACACTCTTGTGGTAGGTGATGAGTTGACCATCAGCACTGACCATAGTCGTAGGAGCCGCAGTGGTGTTGTGGACAAGAGAAGAGATGTACGACTGGTAGTTCGAAATTGTATTGAAGGCAGAGCGAACATTGGGTGCAAGATGAAGCTTGACTTGGTCTTCTACCAGTCTAATCAAGGATTTAGAAGCAGAATTTCACAGGATATGACAAGGAACTTACTCCTCAAATGCCTTTTCAGAACCATCAAGATGGCCAAGGGCGTGCATGAAGCATGTAACCCGGCAAAGGTACTTGAGGATAGCCAGTGGTTGCGTCATGTACTGAGGCGGTTTGAAAGATCCGTCATCTTGAATTGAAAGCAGCGCTATGAAGCATTCAATGAATCTACTCCATTTGCTGCTGCCATCTTCTGACTCCGTAACGTTAGCGAAGCGACTCAGCATTGGCTGTACCAGTGTATGCATGGCCACGACCTGGCTCTTCATATGGACACCATCTTTCAGTGATGCAAGGAGGGCTTGGGCATGTCTGATGTCGTCTTCAGATAGCGGGAACTGGTAGCCAGACTTGTTGCGTGTACCATCTATGGACTTGATAATTGCGTTGGCCAGCTTAGCAAGAACCGTAGAGTAGTTGCGAATGGTGGAGGAGTCTTCAAGTGGCTTGAAGTGGACGCTTTCCCTTCAATTAAAGATTAGAAATGACCAAGACAATATAAATAAAACATACATTGGATACCGTTTCAACATCTTGCGAACTTCAAAGGGTGACTTGCTGATTCTGCGCCCAGCGATTTGAAGGTACTCATTTGCCACATCACCAAGCTTAGCCAGGCGACTCCCAGACCCATGCGTAGGCACCTTAACCAAGTCCAAAAGATCCCCCACAAGACGTCGATCCTTCAGATAATCTGCTAGATGTGTATGCCAGCCAGTCATCTGAACCATGAGTGGTAGTTCATGCGGATGAATAGGCTGTAGAATGTGGGTAGTGATAGTGAGATCTGGCAGTAGTTTGGTGGTGTAGATGTCGAGCAGAGACGAATCAACTGAAGGCGGTGATGGTGGTGACGTAACTTCAAAGTAATGTCGTTGAGTAGGCGAGAAGAAAGTTTGAACACAGCCTTTTGTGTAGTTTGATCCATACTGTGAAGGTACTTCTTTATGTTTACCAATATGACGTTCAATCATTGACTCCTTCAGGCAGGCGTAGTCGCAAGTACTGCAGCAGTAGCCATCAGAGACTGCCAGACCTTCAACAGGTGGCCCTAACGTCTTTGGACGGAGTGGGACTTCCTTGTCGATGACGTGAAGCATGGCCAGAACATGGAGCAGTTGCTCTTCATCCTGACGAGAGACAGTAAAGCCATGTGAGCGAAGATGGCCTACTACTTTAGAGGGAATCCAGGCAACAAGACAACCCATGCAGTGAACCGTAGAGTAGTGGCGGTGAACTCGAAGACCATATTTCTCTAACGTAGCGGTAGTTGTCAAGTCGCTGATGGCAGGTTCAGTAGCCGTAACGTGCTGCGTAGGCAGACTTGGAAGTGGACGTGGTGTGATGTCCAGATCTGGTGAGGATGAGCGTAGTGATCCAAGACCAGGTGGGGTAGCTGGTTGGGCAACCAAAGGAGCAGGCGACGAGTGAGGACCAGGAGACGGAAGACGGAGAGGTGTCGCCTTTGGAGTAGGCGAAGAGACAGGCTGATCCTTAACAAGCACCAAGTTAGTTAACAGCAAATTGAATGAGATTGAATACAAACTGGGAGTGGCAAATCCACATCCATAAACTCAGACTCCAATTCAACTCCCTCATCTCCTTCCACAGTCTTGAAAGAGAACTTGACCACCTTATGAACACTTTTGGAGTGATGGTTGAAGTTCTTGACATTTTCATGTTGAACTTCACATAAGGGACAGCAAAGCAAATGCTGAATGCCATCCCTAATCACCAAGTACTCTCTGGTATCTAATTACAATTGATATAACTACAAGTCCATGAGGGAATCATGAGAACTGACCAAAAGAGAGGGTATATCTCTCATGGTGAATGTGCTTGACATGCTCCTTGTAGCTCTTCCTGTTCTTCCAAGTCTTCTTGCAGCTTGAGCAGAAAAGGTTTCTACAGAAAGCATGGGAGAAGCTGTAATTCTGACACTAAAAGAGTACTAAGAAAAGTTAACTACCCTTGAGAAGATGCCATTGCTTTGGTGAAAGGTTGTTGAAATGGAGAAGTGAAGAGTATGCAAAAATGGTATGCAGGTAGAGAGAATAGGAGGTTCATTTCGCATTTTTTCACATTTGGGACTCAGATTCCTAGCCCCTGGGTCATGTGCTTACAGAATACTTCAGAGGTTTTCTGTAAGCACATGATCTAGGGGGGCTAGGAGTCACCTTCTGGCTGTACTTCGCATTTTTGCTCAATTTATACAGCAATACCTGTTGCTACAAATTGCCCCCCACATCGGATTTATGTTTCTTTACATTCTGAACAACTTTGTCCACTCAAACAAGACCTGTAAATCAAATCCTGAGGCAGTACAGCTCATTCTTCCTGCTAATTTCGCATTTTGGAGACTGTAGCTTGTCCTTAAAATATGCTAGGTATATACTGTCAATTGTATCCTATGTAATTTCGCATTCTGAACACTTTTGGTCACTCAAGCAAGTCATGAAAGTCAATCCCTAAGTCAGTAGCCCACTATTTGCTACTTAAGTTCGCATTTTTGCCCTTCTTGACTGCTTTAAAATGGCCCTAACTACTTCGGAGTTCTTGCATTTTATGTATTTTATCATTCTGAGCAACTTTCCTCTATATACCTAAGTAATTGGGACAAGTCCTGCCCTTGTACTCACAAAAAAAAGGCCCTCTGAGCGAATTTTGTTGTTCTTTGCCTGTGGGAATGTCCCCTAGCTCCCCTGGGTCATGTGCTTACAGAATACTTCAGAGGTTTTCTGTAAGCACATGATCTAGGGGGGCTAGGAGTCACCTTCTGGCTGTACTTCGCATTTTTGCTCAATTTAAATGGCAATATCTGCTGCTACAAATTGTGCCCCACATCGGATTTATGTTTCTTCACATTCTGAACAACTTTGTCCACTCAAGCAAGCCATGAAAATCAAATTCTGAGGCAGTACAGCTCATTCTTCCTGCTAATTTCGCATTTTGGAGACTGTAGCTTGTCCATCAAATATGCTAGCTATATACTGTCAATTGTATCCTATGTAATTTCGCATTCTGAACACTTTTTGTCACTCAAGCAAGCCATGAAAATGAAATCCTGAGTCAGTATCTCACTATTTACAAATGAAATTCGCATTTTTTGCCTTTTAATAGTACTACATTTGTTCATCAATGAAGTCTTGACTCAAGTTGAGAGACTTCAGGAACATAAAGCATGTATCATATTGCATATATCATAAAGCATAAAACATGAGGCATAGAGCATAAAGCATAAGAACATATACAATGATGAGGAAAACATATATGTAAGTTACAATTCTACCAATAATCCAATACTATAGCCCATCTAATCCATTTCCATTTCATCTTCTTCATCATCACTAGCAGGTTGAGTGTCTTTCATTGAAGTTGGAGGCCCAGAAAGAACACCTTGACTCCAACTGTCCTGCAGTATTGCTGGCAAGTGATTGATGTTGTGCTCAAGACCAAGCTGTACATCTTCTGGCAGCTGACTAACTGCATGCAGCAACTTCAAGGCCAAGCTATACTTGATGTTGTGTTTTGGTCGAAAAGCCTTCTTGTTGAGCAATGTACTGAATTGAGAAACAGCAAGTGGAGTAACTTGGAGTTGTTTCGAAGAAGAAGCTGGCGGATTGGATTCTGGCGTATGAGATGAGATGTGACCAAGATCCACATTGCTGATAGGTTCAGCAAGATCTTCAAAGCCTGAGGGTACCGGTGACAAGGGGCTTTCACTTCTGGTGTCTTCATCAATGTCAACCACACGTTTCTTCCCCTTCGACCTCTGAAGTATTGCAGCTTTGTTAACTTGTTCAGCTAGACTGGCTGCGAAAGAAGAAGCATCATCATCTTCAACTTCAGGACTCAGAGGAGAACGGCGCCGCTTTGAGGAAGGACGCATGGGAGACAGCTCCACTCCAAGAAATTCCAAACGACGATGTGGTGGAGGTTGTTGTGGAGTTGAAGAAGAAGACGAATTACGAGGCGTATGTGATGCTGTTTGCAATGGAGGAGCTGATAGTTGAAGGTGACTTGCTGAAAGAGCCGGCGAAGGAGGTGGTGGAGTATGCGGCTCAGTATGATCTGGTGAAGTCTGCCTTTGTGTAGGAGAAGGTAATCGTGGCGTGACTGAGCGAGTGCGAGAGGGTGGCGTTGGGGACTTTGATGGAGGAGGAAGAGGAGGTGAAGGCGAAGGTGGTGGTGGTGGCGGCGAAAGCGGTGAAGGCGAAGGCGGTGGTGGCGGCGAAGGTGGTGAAGGCGAAGGAGGAGGTGGTGGCGAAGGTGATGAAGGTGAAGGTGGCGGTGGTGGTGGTGGTGAAGGTGAAGGTGGTGGTGGTAAATTTGAGGAGGTCGAAGCAGCAGGATGTGATGAGGAAGACGATGAAGCGATGGGATCCAATGGCTGAACTGTGCGTACAAACGGTGAACTAGCTATAGACAAAAACATTGCACCAGGGGGGAATCCAGGCAATATAGTGTCGGTTTGAATGCAGAGAAACTGCTTCAGAAGGGCATGCCAGGACGGAACATGAGCTAAGTTTATGAGTGCCACAGTGATCTCCCTGGTAAACAAAGTGGAAACTTCTTCGCTCTTGAGTTTTGCACCGCATATGAACTTCCTGAATGTCGTGTCCTCAGGGAAGAGTTTGTCGATCTCTGCCCATAGAACCAAGCCATGGTTCAAAAGATAAGCCACAAGCTGCCAAAGTGGTGAGTGTAGTGATTTTAAATTGAGCTAATATCATACCTTTCGTGGCCACTTATCTTGTTGAATGTTCTCCAGCTTTAAGTTGCTGTCTGGTTTACAAAAAGGCAAGGCACTTTTGAGGGCAAGCATGGGATATTGCTGTTCATCATCCAAAGGTGCAGCTTTTGCAACACTCAGGATTGATACTAGGGACTGTGGGTCACCCAGGATTACAATCAGCTAATAAGCATATTCTCAGTTACAAATAGTACCATCAAATATTATAGACTTACAAACCGCAATATCGTATTGACGATATGTATGACTTGCATGGGATGTCCTTGAGGAAGAGCCATGATACCATCACGGATTGGACGCGCAACAAAGGATCTAGGCGTCAACATCTAATATTTTGATGAGTGTGTATGCAGCAGTATATTAATCATATAGCTTACCAAACGTGAGTTCAGCATACCAAAGTCGTCATGTATGTGGTGAAACTCAAAGCCCATTTGAACGAACTCAGTATCGTCCCATGTTTCGCAAGGATAGCCGCGTAAAGTAGGCAAGTGTTCAACCCAGCTTTTGAGGAGTGTTTTATTGACGACTCCACTGAAGACTCTGTTCCACGAGACGGCATCGGATGCATACCACGCTGTACGTAACAGAGATCTCTTGTTACCCCAGTGCTGGTCTGTGTCCTCTGCGTTGCAAAGCCGCTCCAGCCGAAGTATCGCGCCAGTGGATAGAAACTCTCCATGGGCTTTGCAAGTCTCCAAGATCATAGCAACCAGCTATACGCAAGACAGATAAGTTCACAGTGCAATCTTAAAGAGAGCCCTTACCTCAGGATTGCGACTTGCACCTAACTCTTTCATCATAATGTCGAACTTGCTAGATTGTGCGAAGTCGGGGCAGGTGATGAGCAGATCTCGTAATGGGCGTAAGGCGGCAGGCATGCGTAAAATGAAGTTGAGATAACCGCGGTTGGGGAATGACCGAATTGTTTTTGCAGCGATAGTATTCCTGTTCCCATGGCTGTAGCAAGCCATGAGAACATTAATAACCGAGGGAAGAAGAACATCGTCTGAGTTCTCCAGCGCTGTTTGCCTCTCGTTGATCTGCGCCATGTAGAGCTCCATAGTCCGGGGCTTGGATAAATCAAGCAGCTCTGAGTAAAGAGTGAGTTATTGCAACTGAAAATAGAAGATTCAACATACCGCGACGGTAAACCAAACATTTCCAGTGCTTCAGCCAGAGGTTACTGGCGCAAATCGCAGCAAGACGATGCTGACCAGCAATGACCAGGAACTCAACAGGCTTGCCATCGACAATAGGATGACTCCATATGCCAGGCCCGGTAACGATTGGGCAAGGGCCCTGAGCGATGACGAGTAGAGGGCTGTTCTGATGATACGGACCCAACAGGCCACTCTCAATGTCGTTGACGAATTGCTGAACATGGCCGGGAATCAGAGGTCGTTGATCTAGCAAAAATGTATCAGTTTGGTCTTCAAAATGGGAAAAGAATGTACCTGGGTGAGGCTGAGCATAATTCAAATCAAGAATAAAATGCCCAAGTTCAAACTCTGACAGTAAACTACTGAGCTCGCTAGGGCTTTCTGCACTAACAACATCAGACTCTACTTGAATTTTTACAGGAGGAGGAAGTTGTAAAGCATCAGAAGATAATAAAGAAGGAAATTTATCAAGAACTTGAGCAAAAGGAAGTAAAGAGGCCATTTTTTTTATATATACTATATGTATTTGATCTGTTTTTGTATATACTGTATCAATTTATGTAGTAGAAAACTGGTATAGCAAGACGGAGTAACTAAAACTAAGCAGTTGTTGAGGGATTCAGTTGAACAACAATTCACTCAAAGATCAGATAGTGGTAAAGAAGAAAGAAGAGAAATTGATGGATTGATGTCAGATAATAATTTCGGACTCCGCTTCAACTGTAAATTAGCTATACAGTTCTTCCATAACACTTTCCCACGCCAGGACGTCAGTATAGATTTTGCATCTTTGAGTTAAGAACAAACTAAAGGAAGATGAGACTTCCCTTCTCATTGGTACTTTCTGATGCTGCTGGTTCACCCTCTAATCTTACATTGTATTGAATCAGTTCGATGTAATTTCGCATTCTGAACAACTCAAGCAAGTCATAAAAATCAAATCCAGAGGCATTATAAATCAATCTTGTTGCTAATTTCGCATTTTGGACACTGTAGCTTGTCCCTAAAATATGCCAATGGTATACTATCAATTGTATCCTATGTAATTTCGCATTCTGAACACTTTTTGCCACTCAAGCAAGTCATGAAAGTCAATCCCTAAGTCAGTAGCCCACTATTTGCTACTTAAGTTCGCATTTTTGCCCTTCTTGACTGCTTTAAAATGGCCCTAACTACTTCGGAGTTCTTGCATTTTATGTATTTTATCATTCTGAGCAACTTTCCTCTATATACCTAAGTAATTGGGACAGGTCCTGCCCTTGTACTCACAAAAAAAAGGCCCTCTGAGCGAATTTTGTTGTTCTTTGCCTGTGGGAATGTCCCCTAGCTCCCCTGGGTCATGTGCTTACAGAATACTTCAGAGGTTTTCTGTAAGCACATGATCTAGGGGGGCTAGGAGTCACCTTCTGGCTGTACTTCGCATTTTTGCTCAATTTAAATGGCAATATCTGCTGCTACAAATTGTGCCCCACATCGGATTTATGTTCTTTTACATTCTGAACAACTTTGTCCACTCAAGCAAGCCATGAAAATCAAATCCTGAGGCAGTACAGCTCATTCTTCCTGCTAATTTCGCATTTTGGAGACTGTAGCTTGTCCTTAAAATATGCTAGGTATATACTGTCAATTGTATCCTATGTAATTTCGCATTCTGAACACTTTTGGTCACTCAAGCAAGTCATGAAAGTCAATCCCTAAGTCAGTAGCCCACTATTTGCTACTTAAGTTCGCATTTTTGCCCTTCTTGACTGCTTTAAAATGGCCCTAACTACTTCGGAGTTCTTGCATTTTATGTATTTTATCATTCTGAGCAACTTTCCTCTATATACCTAAGTAATTGGGACAAGTCCTGCCCTTGTACTCACAAAAAAAAAGGCCCTCTGAGCGAATTTTGTTGTTCTTTGCCTGTGGGAATGTCCCCTAGCTCCCCTGGGTCATGTGCTTACAGAATACTTCAGAGGTTTTCTGTAAGCACATGATCTAGGGGGGCTAGGAGTCACCTTCTGGCTGTACTTCGCATTTTTGCTCAATTTAAATGGCAATATCTGCTGCTACAAATTGTGCCCCACATCGGATTTATGTTCTTTTACATTCTGAACAACTTTGTCCACTCAAGCAAGCCATGAAAATCAAATCCTGAGGCAGTACAGCTCATTCTTCCTGCTAATTTCGCATTTTGGAGACTGTAGCTTGTCCTTAAAATATGCTAGGTATATACTGTCAATTGTATCCTATGTAATTTCGCATTCTGAACACTTTTGGTCACTCAAGCAAGTCATGAAAGTCAATCCCTAAGTCAGTAGCCCACTATTTGCTACTTAAGTTCGCATTTTTGCCCTTCTTGACTGCTTTAAAATGGCCCTAACTACTTCGGAGTTCTTGCATTTTATGTATTTTATCATTCTGAGCAACTTTCCTCTATATACCTAAGTAATTGGGACAAGTCCTGCCCTTGTACTCACAAAAAAAAGGCCCTCTGAGCGAATTTTGTTGTTCTTTGCCTGTGGGAATGTCCCCTAGCTCCCCTGGGTCATGTGCTTACAGAATACTTCAGAGGTTTTCTGTAAGCACATGATCTAGGGGGGCTAGGAGTCACCTTCTGGCTGTACTTCGCATTTTTGCTCAATTTAAATGGCAATATCTGCTGCTACAAATTGCCCCCCACATCGGATTTATGTTTCTTTACATTCTGAACAACTTTGTCCACTCAAACAAGACCTGTAAATCAAATCCTGAGGCAGTACAGCTCATTCTTCCTGCTAATTTCGCATTTTGGAGACTGTAGCTTGTCCATCAAATATGCTAGCTATATACTGTCAATTGTATCTCATGTAATTTCGCATTCTGAACACTTTTCTACCCTCAAGCAAGTCATGAAAATCAAATCCTGAGTCACTAACCCTGTATTTGCTGTTTAAGTTCGCATTTTTCCAGCTTTTGACTGTCTTAAAATGGCCCTAACTACTTCGGAGCTTTTGCATCTTATGCTTTTTATTATTCTGAACAACATTCCTCTATATACCTAAGCAATTGGAGCAGGTTCTGACCATGTTTCATTACAAAAAGTGTCATTAGAGCGGAATTTGAAGTCCCTAATGTGGGCTACTGACTGTGAGAAACTAATTTAGTAGTGAGGTCGGAGTTGTGATGTATTGTAACTGTGAGAAAATGCGAACACTCAGCTGCCTGAATAGGCAGGTCAGGGGAAAGAGGGAACAGGGGCACATTAAATAAAACACAAAGATAATTCCACAGCTTCCTCAGATGGTGGCGCAACTCGGCGCAACAACGACCCAGTCCTGGGGGATATATATGGGGAGGTTTGGGGAGCTGTTGCGCCGAGTTGCGCCACTGTTTGAAGTGGCTGGGGCCAGTATGGTAGTTTTGCAGGTAGTAAACGTGCTGCTGGATGATGAGGAAGCGGCGCAACACGGCGCAACAAGTTGTCCCATATACCTTGAGGGTATACCTAGAGATGGGTACTTGTTGCGCCGAGTCGCGCCAACATCCTGGCCGTTGGCACCCTCTTCTCCTCGTACCGAAACGGTATTTGAGCTACAGCACGAGGAGGAGGGCAGCTATCTCCGTAGGAATTTTATCAGTATACTCTCCTAACATGCCCGGACATATTTCGTCACCTAACCCTGGGTCGGGGAGCGACGGTTGCTTCGCTGCGCTCAGCGAGATTCTCGACGAAGAAGGGGGCACTGGAGCGTGGGGAAGCGGCGCAACTCGGCGCGACAAGGTGATTCTTCATCAGAACACCCTAACGGAGGTGTGTGAAGTTGTTGCGCCGCGAACGGAGAAGGTCGACCGATTACACCCTGTAATCCGTCGGATAATATAGATAGGGAAAAAATTCCATCCCTAAAAATTCCCTAGGAAATATGAAAAACAATCCCATAACCCTAAGACTTGCAATATACAACAATGTAATATAATGTCCAAGACCAAAACACACCGACAAAAAACAACTTCAACACATGCTACGCAAGATACAACAATGTAATATATACATATCCTAATCTTCCCATCGCGCTAGCTTCATTAACATCCCACTTTGCCCCTCCGCCCACGCTTGGCACCGATCAGCACGAACAATTGCTGCCTCTTGCCTGTCTCGAGCTTTCTTCCCCTCTTTCTGACTTGTCGCAAGTCGCCCAGGTCCACCTTCCCCCCTCTCTTCACCAGCTTTTGCATTTCTGCGGGGAACCACTGTCATCGTGCTACCTGCCTCATCCTCCTCGTCCTCATCATCATCGCCTTCTGCTTCAGTCTCCGACGCATGTCCCTTCAATCCAACCATTGCTCGCAACTCCGCAATCTCCTGCTTCATCCCTTCTTGCCCCTTAAGTAGCCTCTCGAATTTCCCAACCCTGTCTCCCTGCGAGGCCACGCCTTCTTGGATTTCCCCCAGTAGTGCTCGCAACTCAGAGAGAGCAGGTGTTATATTGCACTCGCCTCGGTGGGGTTGAACAGAGCTGTTGTGAGCTTTCATCTTGCCTTGATGCGGTTTTAAGAAGTCCTCCAGGATTAGTCCACTCGTGCCTGGTTCCCGGAGGCCCCCACCCATCCCACCTAACTCGGCCAATCCCATTGTAGCATGGCTTTCACCTCCTTCGTTATCATCGCCATCGCAATCATTGCTGGAAAAGTCGAAGAAACTCTTCTCAGCCTCGGAGCTGACGAAATCGGCTTCGGATTTGAAAGGGTCAATATCCTCGGAGCTGACGAAATCGGTTTCGGATTTCAAAGGACGAACATCCTCAGTGCTGGCAGGTGATGGGCCAACTCCAGGTGAGACGGCAGCATCTTCGGAGGGGAGGGAACCCTGCAAATCTGCGTTGTCGGGGTGGAGAGGAGCCTGCAAACCTTCGTCGTCGGGCGGGACAGCATCCTGCGGATTTTCATTGTAGGAGCGGAGGGCAACCTGCATATCTTCACTCTTGAAGATGCAGAAAACCCTGGCAGCGATCTTATGGTGATACTCGTCGTTCTCGTCCACAAAATCGACACCGAATTGCTGTGAACGAGAGGACCTTAGACACGCTACAACGTCAAGAGGTACTTACCACTATATCATTGTTCCGGAGTTCGCATTTTTCAGACACTGCACGCGCTGGACTGATTCGTTCCCCGTTGATAAACGTCCCGTGCAAGCTCTCCACGTCTCTGATGAATATCTGCTGGAATGTGAGCCACGCTGTCAAAAGAGGCACGATAGGATGTACTTACCTGTCCCGCTTCTTCCCAGATTTCCGCATGGTTCTTGCTGAGTGCATACGAGTCGAAGTAGCCGTTCAGGGCGCTGACAGCAGATTTTGTATTAACCTGACGTCCAATTTTCACCCGTCGGCCATGAGCGAGGGAGATGTGCCTCGGGAGAAACGACTGGTCCAGAGGATAGAGGTAAACGGAGGCGTGGTGTGTGGACAGGAGAACTTTATGAAGCGCGTCGCGGTCATGTCGTAATGACCATTGCAATCGCCTGCGCAGGCTAGCTACTCGGAGGCGGTGAAGTAAACTTCGTAGTAATGGGAGCCGCAATCGCTTCTGCAAGCCATTCACGTGGAAGACGCACAGGGGTCGTATAGGGTGCAGCAATAGTCTGAGGCAGCGAGCGGCGCGGAGGCTTCTGGATCTGCCATTCAAATCCCTACAGACTAGAGATTCATGGGATAGGTAGGCATTCGCAACGTGCCTGGGTAATTCTGGCCACAGCTGATCTCCTTCCGCCTCCGACATCGACACTCCGTGTGAGCACATGGTGGTTGAAAAACTCCCGGGGTCACTGGGGGGCCGAAGGATTGACTGCCCTTGAGCCACGTGCTAGGACCCCGGATGATCTCTACAGGTCAAATAAGGGTGGTTAGGGAATTCCCTCTTTGGGAAGGTGGATGCGAAATTCCCTTATTGGAGAATAAGAATTTGGTCCACGATTGCGGGCAACATATGGAAGAACATGATAGTGCATAGTTCCGCTTCAAAAACCGTTTTCTCCCTAGGACAGCGATGATCAAGCCGGATGTGGCAAAAGGTGCCCTCGCACAAAAGCAGGTGGACGCGAATTCTAACATATCGCTTACCCCTCTCTCCACATCGATACAATTGATTTTGCCAAAAATATATGACATTGATTCCACATACTGCATAGATCTCCTACTTCTACGTACTTACATACTTCGCCTTGGCCGGCTTGAGTTCGGCCCATGTTGAGGGGTTCTCCTGTCGTCAATGTCACGTGACACGGGCGCTAACCCTATGGAAAAACCGTAGTCGTCAGGCATTCATTGTCATGTGACATTAGCGCTCATCCCTACGTAGACACCCATGGCTCCAGCACTTCGATGTCCATCCAGGCACGACGCTCTGTAGGTTCAGAAACGACACTCTGTAGGTAGCTCGTGTCGTTCTACAGGATATTGCCACCCGCGTCCACTGCCACACCTTGAGGATATATGCACGCCTAATTTGACCGTCCAGGAACGACACTCTGTACGTAGCTAGTGTCGTTCTACACGCAGGGTATTGCCACCCGCGTCCACTGCCACACCTTGAGGATATACGCACGCCTAATTTGACCGTCCAGGAACGACACTCTGTAGGTAGCTCGTGTCGTTCTACAGGATATTGCCACCCGCGTCCACTACCACACCTTGAGGATATACGCACGCCTAATTTGACCGTCCCAGGAAACGACACTCTGTACGTAGCTAGTGTCGTTCTACACGCAGGGTATTGCCACCCGCGTCCACTGCCACACCTTGAGGATATACGCACGGCCTAATTTGACCGTCCAGGAACGACACTCTGTAGGTAGCTCGTGTCGTTCTACAGGATATTGCCACCCGCGTCCACTACCACACCTTGAGGATATACGCACGCCTAATTTGACCGTCCAGGAACGACACTCTGTACGTAGCTAGTGTCGTTCTACACGCAGGGTATTGCCACCCGCGTCCACTGCCACACCTTGAGGATATAACGCCGCCTAATTTGACCGTCCAGGAACGACACTCTGTAGGTAGCTCGTGTCGTTCTACAGGATATTGCCACCCGCGTCCACTACCACACCTTGAGGATATACGCACGGCCTAATTTGACCGTCCAGGAAGCCTTCGTTATCATCGCCATCGCAATCATTGCTGGAAAAGTCGAAGAAACTCTTCTCAGCCTCGGAGCTGACGAAATCGGCTTCGGATTTGAAAGGGTCAATATCCTCGGAGCTGACGAAATCGGTTTCGGATTTCAAAGGACGAACATCCTCAGTGCTGGCAGGTGATGGGCCAACTCCAGGTGAGACGGCAGCATCTTCGGAGGGGAGGGAACCCTGCAAATCTGCGTTGTCGGGGTGGAGAGGAGCCTGCAAACCTTCGTCGTCGGGCGGGACAGCATCCTGCGGATTTTCATTGTAGGAGCGGAGGGCAACCTGCATATCTTCACTCTTGAAGATGCAGAAAACCCTGGCAGCGATCTTATGGTGATACTCGTCGTTCTCGTCCACAAAATCGACACCGAATTGCTGTGAACGAGAGGACCTTAGACACGCTACAACGTCAAGAGGTACTTACCACTATATCATTGTTCCGGAGTTCGCATTTTTTCAGACACTGCACGCGCTGGACTGATTCGTTCCCCGTTGATAAACGTCCCGTGCAAGCTCTCCACGTCTCTGATGAATATCTGCTGGAATGTGAGCCACGCTGTCAAAAGAGGCACGATAGGATGTACTTACCTGTCCCGCTTCTTCCCAGATTTCCGCATGGTTCTTGCTGAGTGCATACGAGTCGAAGTAGCCGTTCAGGGCGCTGACAGCAGATTTTGTATTAACCTGACGTCCAATTTTCACCCGTCGGCCATGAGCGAGGGAGATGTGCCTCGGGAGAAACGACTGGTCCAGAGGATAGAGGTAAACGGAGGCGTGGTGTGTGGACAGGAGAACTTTATGAAGCGCGTCGCGGTCATGTCGTAATGACCATTGCAATCGCCTGCGCAGGCTAGCTACTCGGAGGCGGTGAAGTAAACTTCGTAGTAATGGGAGCCGCAATCGCTTCTGCAAGCCATTCACGTGGAAGACGCACAGGGGTCGTATAGGGTGCAGCAATAGTCTGAGGCAGCGAGCGGCGCGGAGGCTTCTGGATCTGCCATTCAAATCCCTACAGACTAGAGATTCATGGGATAGGTAGGCATTCGCAACGTGCCTGGGTAATTCTGGCCACAGCTGATCTCCTTCCGCCTCCGACATCGACACTCCGTGTGAGCACATGGTGGTTGAAAAAACTCCCGGGGTCACTGGGGGGCCGAAGGATTGACTGCCCTTGAGCCACGTGCTAGGACCCCGGATGATCTCTACAGGTCAAATAAGGGTGGTTAGGGAATTCCCTCTTTGGGAAGGTGGATGCGAAATTCCCTTATTGGAGAATAAGAATTTGGTCCACGATTGCGGGCAACATATGGAAGAACATGATAGTGCATAGTTCCGCTTCAAAAACCGTTTTTCTCCCTAGGACAGCGATGATCAAGCCGGATGTGGCAAAAGGTGCCCTCGCACAAAAGCAGGTGGACGCGAATTCTAACATATCGCTTACCCCTCTCTCCACATCGATACAATTGATTTTGCCAAAAATATATGACATTGATTCCACATACTGCATAGATCTCCTACTTCTACGTACTTACATACTTCGCCTTGGCCGGCTTGAGTTCGGCCCATGTTGAGGGGTTCTCCTGTCGTCAATGTCACGTGACACGGGCGCTAACCCTATGGAAAAACCGTAGTCGTCAGGCATTCATTGTCATGTGACATTAGCGCTCATCCCTACGTAGACACCCATGGCTCCAGCACTTCGATGTCCATCCAGGCACGACGCTCTGTAGGTTCAGAAACGACACTCTGTAGGTAGCTCGTGTCGTTCTACAGGATATTGCCACCCGCGTCCACTGCCACACCTTGAGGATATATGCACGCCTAATTTGACCGTCCAGGAACGACACTCTGTACGTAGCTAGTGTCGTTCTACACGCAGGGTATTGCCACCCGCGTCCACTGCCACACCTTGAGGATATACGCACGCCTAATTTGACCGTCCAGGAACGACACTCTGTAGGTAGCTCGTGTCGTGTCGTTCTACAGGATATTGCCACCCGCGTCCACTACCACACCTTGAGGATATACGCACGCCTAATTTGACCGTCCAGGAACGACACTCTGTACGTAGCTAGTGTCGTTCTACACGCAGGGTATTGCCACCCGCGTCCACTGCCACACCTTGAGGATATACGCACGCCTAATTTGACCGTCCAGGAACGACACTCTGTAGGTAGCTCGTGTCGTTCTACAGGATATTGCCACCCGCGTCCACTACCACACCTTGAGGATATACGCACGCCTAATTTGACCGTCCAGGAACGACACTCTGTACGTAGCTAGTGTCGTTCTACACGCAGGGTATTGCCACCCGCGTCCACTGCCACACCTTGAGGATATACGCACGCCTAATTTGACCGTCCAGGAACGACACTCTGTAGGTAGCTCGTGTCGTTCTACAGGATATTGCCACCCGCGTCCACTACCACACCTTGAGGATATACGCACGCCTAATTTGACCGTCCAGGAACGACACTCTGTACGTAGCTAGTGTCGTTCTACACGCAGGGTATTGCCACCCGCGTCCACTACCACACCTTGAGGATACGCACGCCTAACTTGCTAACTTGACCGTCCAGGACTGCCAGATGCTGTATTTCCATCCGAGTGCTCATCCTTTCTCTGAATCCCAACATAGTTTTGCATAACAAGAGTAGTATATACTGGAAATAAAAACATGCATAAATTTACAGATATAAAAAAAAACAATTACTCCTCTACCACCAGTTCGAAGTGGGTCATGTATTCTACGCTCAGATCAAGCCGTTCGTCCGAAAGATCAAGTCCAGTGGACATAGTGGCTCCGTGGGGCCTCAGACCTGGGACGAACCCCGAGTCATACCCGTCGCATTCCCGTAGTTCCCGCAATGCGTCCTGAGCCGGCCCTATATCCCCGTATTGACCCAGCAAGCGTATATAGACGCGGCATACCTGCTGTATGTATACCTCGTAAATATCTGCGTAGAAATCGAGGGGTCGACCGGTCGAGGTGGTGAAGGAATACTCGAAAGAAGCCCTTATATCCCTGATCAACGTGCGGGCCATCTCCGAGACCCTCCTGGTTTCATTTCCCCAGTGGCCCGTCATGGGGAATAACGCAGGTAGCAGTCTAGCTACCACACACACCACGAGGACATCCTTCATGCCCTCCGTTGATTTGACATCCGGCAGATGTTCCCACATTTTCTCTGTTTATGTAAGAACGATGAGGGCATGGTTGCATGCTGTGGTGAGAGACTTACCAGGTATTACCTCGGGGTTCATACACGCCTTGGAAACCATCTGGATCACATTTCCGATGATGGTTACCACGCACTCCCTGTGCTCCGTGTTCGTTGAGAGTCGGATAGCCTCTGTGAGTACCAGAGAGAACATATGGCGGCGAATTGAACGGCCTTGGTAAAAGTGGCTGCCCATGAACACGGTGGACTCATCAAGAGTGACCACCATGTGGGGGCAGCCTCCAGGCATAACGCTTGTCAACCAGTTAGCAAAGGCCCACTAAGAATTTTATGCAGGACTTACAGGGCTGTTCCGGGCTCCAGGATCGCGTAGTCAATTTCGTATTTCCCTGAGTCTAGGACGGCGTCGTCCAGCATATATGGCGATGTTTGCCAATCGATGGGCCTCGACCCGAAAGGATCCTCCTTTCTACGGAGTACCGCCCACAGCTTTCGCCCGTATTTGGGAACCACAATGGATCCGAAGCCGTTGGTGTCGACATGTAGGTGGTGCCAGGTCCAAGGCGTTGCGGCGATGGTCCATGTCAAAGCCACCATGTCTGGCGCCGTTCGTGCGTTTGGATAGGACCACATTGCCGAGTTGCAGATCCTATCCAGACTGTCTTCCGACACCAACGGCACCCCCGCTGGCAAGGGGCCCGGGAGGTCAAGCCAATTGATCGACTTTGCCTCTGGGTCGTTGCCAATGTCGATCATTTCCTTAAGCGTGCATATCCTATGCCGCTCGCCGCCTTCCGGGCCCATCTCTACCGACTGATCTATTGAGGGGCGTAAGCATACGCATGTGTTTCTTTGGAAATGACGCGTACCGCTACCAATAACCTTTGCATCAAGGCATCGGTTCAGACCCATTATGGCGTCTGAAAAGCTGTCTGCTCCCCACGAGGGGAGATCCTTTACCAATACGGCCCTCTCCTTGAGAGCCTCCCCAATCATCGACGGGGTCCACTTCGTGTATTCTTCATAAGAGACGACCTGGATGAGAGCGCGGCCCCCATCCTCGTTCCCATCCGCTGGGCCTGATGCCGCCACCTTGCGCTGTATCCCCCTCATTAAGGCAAGGAAGGTGTTTAGATCATCTTGTGACTGGAAGCGGTATGAGATAGGTTCAATAAAGCCGATTTTTTACGTACGTGGAAAGAGGGCTGTATTTCTACAGGCGCCCCACGGGTGTCAGAGAGGATGTGGGAGACGGGGGGAGAGAAACGCTTCAATCAAGTTAGTACTTGGACGTTGTGGTCGATTCCGGACCTACCATCTCGGTAGCCTTGCCTACCAGCTTAGCTATTTTTGGGAAGTTTTCATCATCACGCGTGTTCCTCTTCGGTTCTGCCGCCGGGGGGGGAGTCTTGATGCGATATTGGACATTGAGCGCCGCAGCCCGTTTTGGCCGGACAGGCCTATCAACGGAGGGCGGCTGTTGGGGATGGTTGATGTCAGATGAAGGCTTTTTCTTATTGTTCTATTGACATACCTTTGAATGCCTGAGCTTCTTCAGAGCGAGAGGACCGTAGAGGCGTCTAGAGGCGCTTCTGGATGGCCCAGCCGGCTCTTCGTCGTCGTGGGCATGATTTCTTTTTGTCCCTCGAGTGGGAACGACCTTCGCACCGCCTTCGCCTTGAGAGTCGTTGTCGTCGTCGTCGTCGTCATTGTTGTCGCGTGGTGGTTGTACACTTGAGCCACGTTGGGCTCTCGCATCTGCTCGCGTGGGGGATGGCAATTGAGTTTGTTGGGGAGGAGATGGTGGCCGAGAGGGCTGTGATGAGGCAGGCGCTCGATGGATTGATGCAGTGGGAGGGTTTTCTGGACCTCCTGGCGAGGGCGGCATCATGGGGTCGTCTTGTGGGTTCTCTGGACCTCCTGGCGAGGGCGGCATCATGGGGTCGTCTGGTGGGTTCTCTGGACCTCCTGGCGAGGGCGGCATCATGGGGTCGTCTGGAGGATTCTCTGGACCTGCTGGCGAGGGCGGCATCACGGGGTCGTCTGGAGGATTCTCTGGACCTCCTGGCGAAGGCGGCATCATGGGGTCGTCTGGTGGGTTCTCTGGACCTCCTGGCGAGGGCGGCGACATGGGGTGGTCGGGAGGGTTCTCTAGAGGTCTTTGTTGGGGGGCAGGGGGGTTTTGTGGGCCTCCTTGCCGGTCTTGATTCCCTGTCTTGTCCGTCGGATCGCTGCTAGACGCGGAACCTGGGAAAAGCGGCTCCAGCTGTCTGAAAAACGATTGGGTTTCTGGGGCTATTTCAAGCCCCATGGTATTCGATTTGTCGTTGTAATTTGTGAGCTGTTTGAGACCATTAAACAGACCCAGGATTGTGTCGGAAATGCCAGCGGGGTTGAGAGAGATTTCCTTCACCGTACCCCATATGAGGTGCTCTAATCTACATATTTCCTCAGGGCGCGCGGAGCCCAAATGCCGCCACATCTATGGGATTTTTCTTTAGCTTGGAGTGGAGATCGGTAGGGAGACTCACCAGTAGGTGCCAGTGCCTGGCCACATACTTTCCGGTCAAGTCCTTCGTCTCCATCAGGATGATTGGCGATATTGTCAACGCCTGATGGAGTGGTATCAATAATGCTCGCGGGCCTGCTCGGCTCGTCGCCCTGTAGTCAAGAAGCTCGGTTGCCTTGATGGCTTGAACCTCCTCCCAAGTTTCGGGGACTTCCTTGCCCTGTTTTTTTTTGCTGAGATCCCTATCGTTCTCAAGACCGTGTTAACTCACCTCCATAGCGTACCTCAATCCCATTGCGGCAAGGACCAGATTCGCGACGATCTTCGCGCCGCTCCCGAATTTCTTTGAGCTGTTGAAGATCGTGTATAGGTTCGCGACTTCGTCTTCCCCGAGCTCGATCGACACCAGGACGTTCTTGGTTTGGTATTTCGCCAAGGCGCGTATCGCCTTCCCTATGACTGCCGGCCAATCGAAGAGTTTTCCAATGTTTTCCATACTCGTACCGGATAGCTTGACGCTGCCTTGGGGTTGTGGGTACGCTTGGGAGAGTGGGCGCTCAAGATCAAGGTTCATCGCCGCGAGGAGGGAATATGTTGCGATAGAGGATATGACATATGGCCCCCTCTGGTTGTCTTGATATGGGTTGTTAACCCAAGCCTGTAATTCCTTTCGTCCTCTCATCACCTGCTTTTCTAAGCAAGTGAATTGGTTCACCTAGAAGTAGACTTGAGTGACGTAAACTTGTAGCTATTTTGAGACTTGCCGTTAGTACGTGCTCCAAGTGACCTAGTGGAAGCATCCACGGAAGGTCGTCTATTCCAAGATCTTCCACTATGCGAAAGAATGTGCCCGTGGATCTTGAATGAAGCCATTAAGCAACTGTTGACCGAGATGATGATGAAGACCTTACCCACGCTGGCCCGATTGCTCGCCGCTGCCAGATGGCCCGCCCAATTGATTGTGGTGCTCAGCAATATTTTGAGAGATTGAGGACATGGAGGAACAGTGGATCGTGCGTTGACGCTGGTTGGTGATTGTGGTTGAATGAAGAAGTGGGATTTCTTCTCACGATCCAACGGGATCGAATCACATGGCAAATAGGGGTGATCATTGACTTACACAGGGGATGCATTGCGTTGCATTGAAGTACCAATGCATTAAAATATGTTTTCCCTGTACGGACGTCTCTATGTGTGGGTGTTTATACTCTGTGCTGCCAGACGTTGACCCAAGAATTATGGATGAACTAAATGGCTACATAAGGTCCTTCCAGGACGGACGTGTGACTACATTCCGTGAAGCCAGAAGTATACCCAGGAACTATGCGTGAGCTAACTAGCTACAGAATGTCGCTCTAGGACGGACATCTAGGTTTGTGCGCACGTTGACCCTGGAACTTTTAACGGAGGGGCTAGCCACAGAATGTCGTTCCAGGACGGACATCGCAGTTCGAGATGCTCATTCAACAGACATAAGTGCACGAGATGGCCACAGAATGTCGTTCCTGGACGGACAACATACTGTCTATAATCCGCCAGATTAAGCGCCCGTGTATTCTTGCACTTGGCTACGGTTTTTCCATAGTTCAAGCGCCCGTGTCACGTGACTCAATCTGACGCATTTCCGTCCAGGTCCAATAATCCGTACAAATGTTAGATCAACCGCGAATATAATGACTCCCTTAAGCGCTGCAAATCAGTGTAAAAAATATGCACCCCTTTTGAGGCCCAATATTGCCATTTTCAATATCCACACAGCGCGAGATTTGAACGATCTTCCCCAAAGTACGGGTTGTAAATCGTGAACTCTCCACCAAACACGTCGGTTTCTTCACGCAAACCACAATGGTAAGCAAGGTCCACACATTCTACAATCATCCCTTGGGTCCCAGTCCTCCGGACTCCCACCATTCGTGATTCAGGCGGCCCGAGCGAGAGATCGCTGGCGGCTACGAATTTCACACATTCGCGTTGCAACGACGAGTTGGATAGACAATGTAGAATTCCCCTCATTCGCGATCACGCGGCATGTCGTGGATCTCCTATTATAAGGGCATATGAACAACTCGTCACTTCACGCATTTGCCCTCCATCCTAGTAGCCAATGCCTGAACCTGCACGCAACGTAAGTCTTATCCACCACCTTCTTGAATTATGCATACTGATTCCAGCTCGAAAAGCTCGAACCTGGTGGGCGTTCTCCAAGCCCGCCTAATACACAACGAACTCGGAATAACGACAACGATGATGCTGGTTCTAGCCCACCTCCCGAACAGACCCCTTCTTCTATAGCTGTGGATTGGGACGAGTTCGCGCGGCTTGTGGCAACGGCCGTTGTCATGGAAAGCATTCCGTTTCCCACCCCCGATGACGAGCCTGAGTTCGTCATCAATACTCTCTACAACTTCCTAGAGAGTAGAAACCCTCGTCCACAATGGACAATACCCAGTCTGGAGGTCGCCGTGTCAACACCACACGGCGAACCGATGGAACTACACCAAGGCCCTCGCGTCTTTCATGAAACTGTCACATACATCTAGTGAGTCCTGAATTGTCCAGCAAACGCGGCTTGCTGACCCAGTTCTCAGGCCATTTGCTTTCGAATCCTCGCGGGGACGTGTAATGTTCGCCATCCCTCATCGCTTTCCCATTTCTGCCCTCGTGTTTAGCCGATATGGCGACACCGTCCGCATAACAGTGTCTACTTCGAATCCCAACGGTGGATTTTCGTAGCTAATTCGTGCATTAGAAATCGTTGGGTCAACGCCTGGACGTCAGCCAGCAATGACTGTCGCGTTACACAGGTGCTTAATACTGCAGATTATTGACAGCTCAAAAGACCATCGGGCTGTATGATGTCCGTCCAGGAACGACACTCTGTGGCTCGTGCATTCCAAATTCCTGGGCCAATGTCGGGAAACACAGGATGGGCTACATACATATTAGTCTATTATTATGTTTTATTCGACGATTTCTGAGGCCAAAAGTCTTCAATGGTTGAGAACATGGAAAGGCCCCTTTGCCAGCGAGTGGCGCGGGAGGATTGGCGCTCGAGCATCATTTCATGATCACGACTGGCCTCCGCATCCCGCTGCTTGTCAGATGCAAGCCCATTTTCAACCCACCGGAACAAACCACCTGCCGAATACTGAGTGAAGCTATACCTGCTCTCTCCCTCACCGATCAAGGTATTTGAATGCTTCATTACGGCGGAGGGAATGAGGACAGTGGCACCAGGGGGGAACCTAATAACCAGTCCCAAATCCCAAAGCACCAGATGGCCTCCGTGGTCAGGGTTGAAATTCCCAAGCGCAGTGACGGCGCACCAGCCCCATGGAAGGTTGCCGCTGTCGACATGGGGGTAGCATACGGTTTGAGGGCCCATATTAAAGCTTGTACAGGCCCATGGTGAGTTCTTGAAGTTACGACGCAGCTGGGGGTGCCCTGCTAGGAGGGCTTCCATGGTCCTATGATAATAGTCATAGGTCTTTGGGGCATACGTAGCGAACCCACCTAGGTTTCCTGATTATGAGCAGTCTCACAGCAGGAAGTGAAGGGCTTACTTGCTGCAAAGCCGGCTAACCGACGAATGCCCTTGTTTTTGATAAGCAAACCGAGCAAACGTTGAACCTCAGGGCCACCTTCAAGTAGGTTTCCCGGCTTCTAAACAGTTGGGTTGGGTTATTTGGTTTCAATTAGGCATACAAACAAAACATCGACACCCACCTTTTGGCCACCGCCGTAAGAGATACCTATAGGCGCAGTGGAGAAGGGGCCGCGTCGATTTCCTTCCTGATGGAAGCATTCCTCTGAAGAAGCCTGCAAAATGGCTTCTGTTGCATCGTCTATTGCGTCCTTCCACCCTGGGTCAGCAGGCTGGCCGAGCAGAGCGGACACAATAGACCCTCCGCTATCGGCGATGGGGATGCTAGTACTAAAGTCTTGTCTAATGAATGTTCTGCAGAACAACAGTAGAAATACTCACCGGCCGTCCCAGTCCACAAGCTTGAACCCTTTTCCCTCTATCAGCTGTTTCACAGTATACAGCGTCTCTTGGGGGTCTCGATCCCGGAGGCCAACCCAGCCAGTAGATGCCACAGGGAGGTCTGGGGCGCGAAGCTCGGTTTTCATGACAGTGGACCGTTGTCGATGACGCTTTGCTACTCCCTTGGTAAGGGTGTGAGGTTCAGCATCCTGAGCGTTCTGCTGTCGCTTATACAGGCGTTTTGCACGGCGTCTTGCGTCTTTGATGCCAGACCATTTGGCAGTTAGCTCTTTAACTTTAGCCTCTCGTTCTTCATCTTGGAGGCCGACATCTGGTAGCACTCCCAGTGGAGCTTCAGGCAAAGTAGGCGAAGGAGGGAGGGAAGATAATGGGGATAGTGGCTCATCCCATGGTGAGCTGGACGTGGATGGCATCTCCTCTTCCCTCCCATTACCGGTCCAGTCTGTAGTTTTCTCGTCGTCAGAATCTACAGCCTCACCAGCTGCCTCGAGCATCTCCCGCTCTCGTTTCTCCTCAAAGATTCTTTGACCAATGAAAAACTCCTTGATCCCTTTAATATGCGACGAGGAAACAGGTTCCCCAGCTGCGTATCTTTCTCCTGTGAACGCACTCAGCATGACGCAATGAATGAATGAGAAAGTGAGCGGGGACTGGTCCTTTGTAATCCACCTTACCAGGACGCACTCGACCTTTGTCTTAAGCAGTCAGAATGGGTCCAGGGTCGTCCCCATTTCACTGACTGGCTAAGTTTAGGCCGCGCGCTGCCTGGTAAGTTGAACAGCAAAGAACCGCCCCGAGCTAGGTAGTGCCCAGTTATAAACCTTTTTCATGCAAAGAGTGGGTCCAGGGTCGTCCCCATCTCTTTGCATGGCTAGGGATCATTGGGAACTACCCAGCGAGCGGTTTGACACCCAACTAACTAGGGCTCTCTCCAAAGGGCTTTTGCGACCATCCAGCGAAAACCAACTGAGTGGGAGTGCTCTTTGTCATCCACCTTACCAGGACGCACTCGACCTTTGTCTTAAGCAGTCAGAATGGGTCCAGGGTCGTCCCCATTTCACTGACTGGCTAAGTTTAGGCCGCGCGCTGCCTGGTAAGTTGAACAGCAAAGAACCGCCCCGAGCTAGGTAGTGCCCAGTTTTAAACCTTTTTCATGCAAAGAGTGGGTCCAGGGTCGTCCCCATCTCTTTGCATGGCTAGGGATCATTGGGAACTACCCAGCGAGCGGTTTGACACCCAACTAACTAGGGCTCTCTCCAAAGGGCTTTTGCCACCATCCAGTGGACCCGCATCGCGAAAATAACTTGCTAAATACGGACTTACCAGTCATTTTGGTTGCCTAGAGCACTGCGAAAGGTATTGGAAAAAGCTATCAACAAACAAGACGCGTAAAGGAAAAAACGTGACTGAGTCACGTGGCGCGGGCGCTTGAACTCTGGAAAAACCGTAGTCAAGTACGCCAATACACGGACGCTTAATCTGGCGGATTATAGACAGTATGATGTCCGTCCAGGAACGACATTCTGTGGCCATCTCGTGCACTTATATCTGTTGAGTGAGTGTTCAATGTCGCCTAGGACTGTGATGTCCGTCTAGGACCGACATTCTGTGGCCAGCTCGTGCATATCTGTTGAATAAGCGTTCAATTTCGCCTACAGTATGATGTCCGTCCAGGAACGACATTCTGTGGCCATCTCGTGCACTTATATCTGTTGAGTGAGTGTTCAATGTCGCCTAGGACTGTGATGTCCGTCTAGGAACGACATTCTGTGGCCAGCTCGTGCATATCTGTTGAATGAGCGTTCAATTTCGCCTACAGTATGATGTCCGTCCAGGAACGACATTCTGTGGCCAGCTCGTGCACTTATATCTGTTGAGTGAGTGTTCAATGTCGCCTAGTACTGTGATGTCCGTCTAGGAACGACATTCTGTGGCCATCTCGTGCATATCTGTTGAATAAGCGTTCAATTTCGCCTACAGTATGATGTCCGTCCAGGAACGACATTCTGTGGCCATCTCGTGCACTTATATCTGTTGAGTGAGTGTTCAATGTCGCCTAGGACTGTGATGTCCGTCTAGGAACGACATTCTGTGGCCAGCTCGTGCATATCTGTTGAATGAGCGTTCAATTTCGCCTACAGTATGATGTCCGTCCAGGAACGACATTCTGTGGCCATCTCGTGCACTTATATCTGTTGAGTGAGTGTTCAATGTCGCCTAGGACTGTGATGTCCGTCTAGGAACGACATTCTGTGGCCATCTCGTGCACTTATATCTGTTGAGTGACCGTTCAATGTCGCCTAGGACTGTGATCTCCGTCCGGGAACCATTTATTAGCAATAATTCAGTCAACATTCGTCCAGGATTCTGGATGCACGCACATACGCACCAGCTACTCAGTTCTCAGGCGTGGGCAGATGTATTCAGTAAAGTTTTTCTTGGCCACTACGTATTATATACATCCCAGATCATCGTCTACGGTTGGGGTTGATATAGATCGCGGGGCAAGGCCTCTTTGCTGTTGATGGAGAATCGCTGTTCATCCATTCCTCCATGTAGGCCCACCCCTTCCCTGTTTGAGCCTTCGTCGTCCAAAGTTTGTCCGTTTGAGCGAAAGGTAGCCAACAGAAGCGGTTCACCCGACGCTTGAGTTGCTTCCTCATATCCTCTAGACCAACGGAGTCCACACGAGCGCGGAGTTTGATCCAATCCTGGAACCAACGGGTGGTGTGGTAGCCCTGGACACGTCCACTCACGTCCTGTGTTTTGTCCGGGAATAATCTAGAAAAAACCCTACGCCATTCCTCAACGGATGCGTATTTCCACTGGAAGTCGTCGAAGAACTCCGTCGGATCGCCGATGTATGCGGATTCCCTGATGCGCTTTCTCTGATTGGCGTCTAGTCTACAATACGATGGATCCTGCCTGCTACTCCTATTCGGGCTCTTTTCGGCAAGATCGACGAGGAAACTCCTTCCAGATCAACTCCAATGCGTCGTTTACGTTTCCAGGAAGGCCGTCGTCCACGGTGTCGTCATCTCCCAAGTCCGAGCCTTCATCCTGATCCATCGGTTGTATTCTATGGATCGCATCGTCTGGGATCGTGAAGGGATGATCTAGCTCCCGGTTTTCAGCCTCTGGCCAGAGTTTCGGCGTCTTCGTGACCTTATTTCGAATTCGATCTGGGTTTGGCGGCCTGCGAATGGTAGTCCCAAAGTCGAAATGTTGGATTCCTTTGAGGTTTGTGCCGAAAAAGAAAGTGAACGCGTTCTCCGTCAGTCTGCCAGTGTTGTCCCGAAATCGTGGTACTGGAATGCCTTCACCCAGCCTTATGGCGTTCAAAAAACACCAAGCCCCGAGACCAAGTTGGAACCAAACCAGACTCCTCATTGTCGGACTCTCCATCGCTACCCACATCGTTGTCGTCAGTTGGTGTTTCCGAAGGCCATGACGTCCAGGTGAACTTCGCTCCTGTCCTCCAAAGGCAGCACCGCCTTCATGAGCTGTTTACAGCTTGCTCCCTTGTCCGGCGACGAGTGAAGACTGTTGATGAGCCAGGATGCCGCTGCGGTCAAGAGCAGGGCCGGCATTTTAACTCGAAGAGACCCATCATAGTCAGCTTGCCACTGCAAGACAAACTTGAGCGCTGCAGCCCTATACGCCCGCAAACTCCTAGTGTCATATGTAAGTTTCTCTTACTTCCAAGTCAAATACAGTATTCCTTACCAGAACACCTTCTTATGGAAGGAGATCAGCCATGTACGAGCGGCGCTGAGATGTTGCAACAAGAGAACTTCCTCCGCATGCTCCAAAGGTACCCTAACTTCCATCCTTGCGAGCGACCAGTTACGGCTTGCTGCGTTACTATAGGTATCGTAGAGTCCTTCGATGAACGTGTCGACCTTTCCCTTGAGTATATCCGACGGTGTGATGAACTTTCCACGGTGATAACCCTCGGGCCGATAAGTGAGCGCCTTGTCAGTGGTGTACAGTTGAAAGTACCTAACGTCGTAGGGACCTCTCGTGTGGAGACCGGGCGAGATGCGACAGCCAGAGATTGAGGGCATATGAGAGACCATATCCCGTGTATATTTGCTACTGCCTGGACGAGAAATGCTCGCTGCTCGGTTTTCTGGGATACTGATAACAGCCTCGACGATATGACGGTGGGAGTCCGTTCGCCAAGCCAGGCATCGTTCTTCAAGGGATACGAATTCGACGCCTACGTCAATGTACCAGGTGCCGCTCTCTCCCATCTCTTCTCCTCGACAGGTCGTGATCAGCTAACCAGTCCCCTAGAGTACGATCTGCAGCGTCGGCCCCTACGCTATGGCCGCTTCCATGTTTGACCCCTCGAATTTCGTGCAAAAAGACAAGGCCTCTCCCCCAAGCCACACCGTTCTCCTCCAATGAAGAACGTATCCTCTGCCCTATCATGGATACGTACCACGCATCAACCACCT